>NC_050582.1:23551474-23824798 GCF_011100635.1 Trichosurus vulpecula
AAAAGCCTTTGACAAAGTACAACACCCATTCCTATTAAAAACACTAGAAAGCATAGGAATAAGTGGAACCTTCCTCAAAATTATAAATAGCATCTACCTAAAACCATCGACAAGCATTATTTGTAAGGGGGATAAACTAGATGCATTCCCAATAAGATCAGGGGTGAAACAAGGTTGTCCATTATCACCCTTATTATTCATTTTGGTACTAGAAACATTAGCTGTAGCAATAAGAGAAGAAAAAGAAATTGAAGGAATTAGATTAGGAAAAGAAGAAACTAAATTATCACTTTTGCAGATGATATGATGATTTATTTAGAGAATCCTAGTGAATCAAGTAAAAAACTACTTGAAATAATAAACAACTTTAGCAAAGTTGCAGGATATAAAATAAACCCACATAAATCCTCAGCATTCCTATACATTACTGACAAAGCCCAACAGCAAGAGATGGAAAGAGAAATTCCATTCAAAGTTACTGAAGGCACTATAAAATATTTGGGAGTCTATTTGCCAAGACAAACCCAGGGCCTATATGAACGTAACTATGAAACACTTTTCACGTGAATAAAATCAGATCTAAATAAATGGAAAAATATCAGTTGCTCATGGTTAGGCTGAACTAATATAATAAAAATGACAATTTTACCTAAATTAATCTATCTATTCAGTGCCATACCAATCGAACTACCAAAAAATTTTTTTACTGAGCTGGACAAAATAATAACAAAATTCATTTGGAAAAACAAGAGGTCTAGAGTATCTAGGATATTAATGAAAAGACATGCTAGAGAAGGTGGCTTAGCCACACCAGATATTAAACTGTACTACACAGCAGCAGTCATCAAAACTGCCTGGTACTGGTTAAGAAACAGGGGTGTGGATCAGTGGAATAGGATAGGTACACAAGTAGGAGAAATCAACAAGTTTAGCAATCTACTCTTTGATAACCCAAAGAGGCCAGCTTCTGGGCTAATAATTCACTATTTCACAAAAACTGTTGGGAAAATTGGAAAATGGTAGGGCAAAAACTGGGCATAGACCAATATCTTACACCATATACCAAAATAAAGTCAAAATGAGTTCATGATTTAGGAGTAAAAGCTGATACTATAAGTAATTTGGGAAAGCAAGGAATAGTTTACTTATCAGATTTATGGAAAAGTAAAGAATTCATGATCCAACAAGAGATAGAGAGCATTACAAAATGCAAAATGGATAATTTTGATTATGTCAAATTGAAATGTTTTTGTACAAAAAAGCCAATGCAACAAGAATTAGGAGGGAAGCAGAAAATTGGGAGAAAATCTTTGCAACTAGTATCTCTGATAAGGCCTCATTTCTAAAATATACAGGGAACTGAGCCAAATATATAGGAATACAAGCCATTCCCCAATTGAGAAATGGTCAAAGGATATGAACAGGCAGTTTTCAGAGGAAGAAATTAAAGCTATCTATAGGCATATGAAAAAATGCTCTGGATCATACTGATTAGAGAAATGCAAATCAAAACAACTCTTAGATACCACATCTCTCCTGTCAGATTGGCTAAAATAACAAAACAGGAAAATGATAAATGCTGGAAAGGATGTGGGGAAATTGGAACATTGTTGCATTGCTGGTGGAGTTGTGAGCTGATCCAGCCATTTTGGAGAGCAGTTTGGAACTATGCCCAAAGAGCTATAGGAATGTTCATACCCTTTGACCCAGCAATACCACTTCTAGGGTTGTATCCCGAAGAAATCACACAAGAGGGAAAAGGACCCATATGTACAAAAATATTTATAGCAGCTCTTTTTGTGGTAGCCAAGAATTGGAAATCAAAGGGATGCCCATCAATTGGGGAATGGCTGAACAAGCTGTGGTATATGAAGGTGATGGAATACTATTGTGCCATAAGAAATGGGGATGATGCAGACTTCGTAACAACCTGGAAAAACCTACACGACATAATGCTGAGTGAGCGGAGCAGAGCCAAGGGAACGTTGTGCACAGCCACAGATATATGGATTCCGTGAGGACCAACCCTGACATACTGCGCTCTTCTCAGCAACCTAAGGGGCAAGGACAACTCCAGGGGACTCACGATGGAGAATGCTATCTTCATCCAGAGACAGAACTGTGAAGTTTGAATACAGATCGAGGCGCACTACATGCTCGCCCTTTTTTGCTTCTCTTTTGCTTTTGTTTTTGGGTTGTTTTTTTTTTTTTGGTTCTGTTTCTTCTTTCTCATGATTCATTCCATTGGTCAAAATTCTTCTCCACAACTTGACTAGTGCATAAATTAATTCAATGCGAAGTTATACATGACAGTTATATGAGATGAGATTCCATGCCGTCTTGGGGAGGGAGGGGGGAGGGAGGGGAGAAAATCTGGAACTCAAAACTATGTAGAACCGTGTGTGGTAAACTAAAAATAAATTTAAAAAAATATTATTAAAAAAATTCTTGCTGTTTTATGATACTGTCCCACCAATCTTCTCTATAAGATTTTACAAATGAGATTATATTTTAAAGTGGTGTTCTTGCTGCTGTTTTTCTCTCCTTCATAGGTATATCAAGTGTTTGTTGACTAAGGTAGTTTTTAGGCACTTTTGGTATCATTATGACAGTTGAGTTACATTGGTCTATATGAAATTGTTGTAATATATGCTGATAACTTTATTTTATTCATTTCCCATTTTTCATTGTTAGTAACTTGTCAAAACAGGTCAGGTTGGAACTGTTTTAATTGAATATAATATCTTTTTCTCATTTTGATCTTTGGGTTACATACTACTTTTGGTTTTTGCTTTAACAAATTAGTGGTCTTGACTGATTGTACAGTGACTCCTGTATCAATAATGAATAATTCCCTCACCATTAAAATAAAATCATTTTCATTTTTGTGATGTTATTCAGGGTTTGCCATGCCTAGTATCTTTTAACTCTTCTCAAAGAAAGAATTTGTGAAGCATAGGTGCGAGGCTTCTGGATAGTATGTCACTCTGACCTTTTTCTCTCCTTACTCCTGAACCATCTTCCAACCTTTTTTGTAGTCCTTGCCCAGCCACACCAATGCATTGAAGTCGTTGAGTATTAAAATGTATGTGATTTAATTTGGAGGGCCTTAATTCTTTAAAAGAAATTCTCTACTTTATCCTCTGTAACAGATATTGTTATTTTGATATTCAGATATTAAGTTATTTTGAGGCAGCTGGGTGGTATGGAGCAGTGGATAGAGCACTGGGCTTAGAGTCAGGAGGACCTGAGTTTGAATCCTGCCTCAGTCACCTAGTACTTCTATGACCGTTGGCAAGACCCAAGGCAAGACCCTTGCCTTTCTGGCTCTGAGTTTCTTTAACCGTAAAATGGGGGTAGTAGTGGCGCCTACCTTCTAGTTATTGTGAGGATCAAATGAATTGATATTTGAAGCAGTTTGGAAAACTGAACATGCTATAGAAATGCTAGTCATTTTTCTCATGGGTCTTTTTGCAATATTCATCATGAGCATTGTAATATGAGATGACCCAAATGCCCCATGAAATGATGTTCTCTTTGTGTGCTGGATAAAACCAATTCTGCAAACTGTTTTACTTGCCTCCCTGAAGAGAAACTGTTAGCATCCTTCCATTGAACTGCAGCTTCTTTCTAAGTTTAGGTTTCCTTTATAGCAGGGATATCAATATTGAGCTGATTAAGTTCCTCCCGTAATATGGCCATTTGTTGGTCATTAGACAGGGATCTCACATTTTTAGTACCAGTAGCTAAGTAAGTGTTAATAGATGGTCTGAAAGTTGCAAGAGTCTTTGCCGCCATCACTACAGAAGTTCAAGGAGGCCACACGGGTCATTTTGTAATTTTCTTTGTATCATAGGTTTCCCTGGTAAAAAAAAATTCATTATGCCAAGTGGCCAGCCACCCTAGTGATCATGAGCTTCACTGTACTGAGATTGGTCCTCAGAAAGCAGTCTACCATTGCTGCTGCAACTTCCATTGAAGGTTTTCCAGCATGATGGAATCTGCCAGAACTTGTACTCCTGGCATAGTCTTTATGGAAATCTGGAAGAATTTGACATTACTTTCCCTTTTGAGTGAAGTATGCCCTATACCCTAGATCCACTTCTCCAATTCCCATTCAAATTGGCAAAGCCTTATGCCCGAGACTGCTATTCCCTTCAGCATTCTTAAAGTGGTCCTGAGGGGCCAGGGTTTTTAGTACTGTCAGTCCTGAGACCCCATCGGATGTGCTTCCTAGTATGAAATACCCAGTAGAAGTCTATTAACTAAATCTCAAATGATATAGCAAAAAGACTATTTAAAAAATCTTCCTCCAGAACACTTGCATGCTGAAGACCCTCAAATTTAAAGTACAGTCATAATAAGGCACATTATGGCTATGAGGGGCAGGTGTGGGTGACTTTTACCCTGCTAGGCTTTTTCTCCATTTGTGCAGTCCTCCTCTAAGACCCCCTTAAGTGTAGTTCTCTGTTGGGCTCTCAGAACTGGTACCTTTCGAGAGTGCCTGGCCAGTCCTTCTCTCCCCAGGGGCCTGCAAGTGGGAGCTCAAGATTTCTGAAGCTGCTTCCACCTTGGGGTGACTATCCACCTGTGTTTTGAGGCACTTCCTCCTTTGTCAGCAACTGGTAGCCCCTCTCATGGACTCTGTTACGAACTTGGGTTGCTACATGGGACTCTGATGACTTCTAATATTTGGAAATTTACAAGGTTGTAATCTGGTCAATTCCAGCTTTGGAGACGAGGTTGCCTAAGATCAGGGAAGAACAAAGACACAGGCACCGTGTAGTCATACGGTAGTTAGGTAGGAGATAGAACAGCTCAAAACAGTTATTACTTCTCTTGATGCTGGGAAAGAAAAGAGACAGAGAGATCATCACATTCTTTTTTGAATGCAAACTCAGTTCTGGCTCAACATCTCTAGAGTCATTGCTGCTTCTGTCTCCATAGTCATTTAGACTTTTCATGATTACACTATACCAACTCCTTATTCACTCTTGGCTGGAAACTGGCCCCCAAAGTTCTGTATGTTGGAGAGGAATCAGGCAAAAATAGCTGTGCATGCTCTGTGTGACATGGCAAGAAGGGCAAAGCTGAGGGCGGTCTGCAGATTGGGCCCTTATTATCCAATATGCTCATTACACTAAAGTTTATTTCACTCTAGTTATGTGTTTTTCTGTTTATCAAGAGGAATATTCTCTAGGTAGAAAAAATTATATGCATTATTAATGTCCATTAGTGGAAGAAAAGCTGTCTTTTAAAAGCTTAATTAAAATTTTGTTGTCCTCTCCTTTCTCCCAGCTGTGATAAATGCCTAGTTTCCAAACATATATTTTGGGAATGCAATGGATTCCTTTAACACTGATTATTTTAATCTGAAATTGTAAGAAGAAGCCTGAAAAAAGAGGGGGGAAAGACTGTAAAATATTTTTTCCATTATAATCTAATTTTTTAAAAATCTGTAATCCATAAACAGTAATTCCCTCTTAACCCCAAAGATAAAGTAGCATGTCAGAAGAGAGGGTCAGGCAGGTTGTGATTGGATTAACTCACCTACCCTAGATAAGACATCTCTCTGAGTCTTAGTTTTCTCTTCTGTAAAATAAAGGTACTGAGCTAGGTGAACTCTAAGGTCCCTTTCAGCTTTGACAGCCTGTAATTCTGCTGACTAACCTTGACCCTAAGCCAACCTGTTCTGACTGGGGCTCCTTTTCTGCCTCCTGCTCATGGCTCATGCTAGGTTTAGCATTTATATGGTGAGACCCCAGGGGAGCAAACTGGTTCACTGGCCTAGAGGAAAGGACTGTGGAGCCTGGAAGCAAGCAACCTGTCAGGAGAGAGAAATGGCTTTCCTCTGAGTATGAGGAAGAGCTGCCTAGGGGGAACTTCAACTCTGAGCAGGCCTCCAACCTCTGGAAAAGCTTTGGACTCTACCTCGAGTTTAAAAGGTACTTTCTAAAATAGGTCCATGCATTTGATTTGTGATGGGAATAAAGTGGAAGTTGAGCATAGGACAGCTATTGGACTTTTTCCCTTGAAAAGCCTGCAATATTAGTATTATCCTTCAAACATGTTACTTAGTAAATAATGTCTTAATTTAACTGTTTTAATTAAGGGTTCTTTTTGTAAAGGAAAAGCATGCTAATATCTCCCTCCAACTGAGCAGCAGCATTAGCAGCTCAGGAGCACATGGCAATATGTTGTATACAATTGCCATCTGGTGGCCACTTACCCTGATTGCACCCTTAGTTCTGTAATTGAAATAGAACTAGCAGTAATAGCTAGCATTTATTCAGCCCTTTAAGATTTGTAAAGTGCTTTACAAACATCTCATTTTCTTTTCACAACAACCCTTTGGAGTTAGGTGGTATTATTATCTCCATTTTGCAGATGAGGAAACTGAGGCTGACAGAGGTGGAGTGACTTGCCCAGGGTCACACAGCCAGTAAATGTCTGAGGCTGGGTTTGAACTCAGGTCTTCCTGACTCCAGGCTCAGAGCTCTATCCACTGCATCTACCTGCCTTGAACTTGCAAACTTAAGCTTATAAAATGGTGGCTGGTCCATTATAAATATGGTACATATATAAAATGGTCCCAGGGACCCATCCCCCAGTGAGATTCAAGATGTTCCCTAATACAAAAGATGAAACTTTGCCCTTTACACCATGGTGTCAGGTGTTCCCACCTCAGTGCTGATGTTCGTTTCCTTGAATGTTTGGAATGACAGTGATGTCAAGCTGGTAGGCGTGTTGGCTATGGTGTTTTCCATTAGTTCAGTTCAGCTCAAATGGAGTTGCTGACCCAGCAAAGAATGCACATGTGGTTTCTAAAACATCTGCGCGCTCTCTCTCGCTCGCTTTCGCTCTCTCTTTTGGAAGTAATACTTGATCACTGAAGGAATCCCACAAGCAAAGGGACCAAAGCCAAACCATCCACTCCATTGGCCAACTGTCCATCTGTGCTATGGAGCTATTACTCTTGCAATGAAATACTTTAGGGACTTTGACATTGACTTTGTTCTTGGGGGAAACTCTTGGCTTTGCTGGCACTATTCAGTTTTCCAACCCAACCTTCATGTTTTAAAGACCTTTCCCCTTAAAAAAGGCTGCTAGGCATTTAAATTGTTAAATAGCCAGGTAGGTATCCTCTCTCCCTTGTTTAAATAGGTCATATGCTAATCAGACCTGAATTGGTACCACAGGACACCAGGTTAATCAAATGGAATAGGAATGATTCAGACAAGCAATAGATTGTTTGTGAGAACCTGAACTGACTTTTAAAAAAAGCCCATTGACTTGACTAACGCTGGTTTAAAATGAGTTGACTGGATTGGCCAGGTGTTTGGGCACCGGTAACTATGGCTGCAGTGTGCCAGTACTTGTGGCATTCTCACCTGTGGCTTTAGGAAGTTCGAATGTGTGGAAACATACTTGAAACTTTTAGAGAACCAGTTCAAAGGAGAGGCTTGGAAAAGAGGGCACGGCAGCTTTCCAGACCATAAGACCTTGAAGGCAAGAGACCTAGTCTTAACTGCTCTTTGGATTTGTCCCAGCCAGGCTTCTTGACTTTTGACTTGCCCCTGAACTTTGAGGACTCTGGAAGAGAGGGTGAGGCTGACAGCTTACTACACAATTCTGCTTCACTTAAATCCAATTCACATGAGAGTCAAGACATTCCCTGGGATGTCATTGGTCCTCTTCGAAAAAGAAGGACAAGCAAAAACATTTGTCCCAGCAGAGTGCTCTGCACACAGTAGAAGCCACAGTAAAGAAATGGATCTTAGGATTTTGTGAAGGAGAGATTTTAGAGATCTTCTAGTCTATTCCCCTCATTTTAGAGAAGAGGAGACTAAGACCTGGAGAGGAGAAAGGACTTGATATCACCCAATCAAGACCCTCCCAGGTCTTCTAGCCACAAATGCAAAATTCACTATATTTGTTGCCAGGGAAAAGAAAAAATTCCAACATGTCGATGACAGCCCTACCACGTAGAGAAGCCATTATCCCCAGAAACCTGGTAGAAAGCCACACTGAATGCAGTTAGGGTCAGCAGCCACCAGGTGGCAGGCATGCCCCACACTTATAGGTCAGTGCCCTCCATCCCTGCAATTCCAGAACAAACATCAATAAAGTGCCTACTGTGTGCGAAGCACTATACTCCCTGTCCTCAAGGAGATTCCATTTCACTGGAGCATGAGGCAGGGTCAAGTGTCTGCCTCTTTGCTACTTATGGGGTATTTGTTGATTTTTGTTTTTGGGTTTTTTTGAGGAGTGCAGTGTTGGGGAGTCAGCTGTTCAGCCCCACCTCTTCCTATTGAACTGAATGGCAAGGCGTTTTCTGCTGTTGGGTCATGAGTGGCAACTTCCCAAGTCCTTGCTCTCTAGAGTCTAAAGAAGTAGGTATGGCTGTCAAGAAGGCTAGTCCCAATCATAGAAGACAGCTGGTGGCCTAAGGCAAGGTTTCCTGATTCAGTGCAAATGTTTTGGCTTTGATTGTTTGAATAATGGCAGCTGGTGGCAAAGTGGATAGAGTGCTGGGCCTGGAGTCAGGAAGACCTAAAAGACACTTACTAGCTCTGTGATCCTGGACACCCAGTTCACTCCTTCCTGGAGAAGGAAATGGCAAAACGTATCTTGCCAAGAAAACCCCAAATGCAGTCACAAAGAATCTGACATGACTGAAAGATGACTGATCAACAGCAACAATCTGAATAATGAGTATATGTTCAACTCTGAAAAGGTCACTGAGGAGGTCCTAGGACCTCCTGTATCCTAGGATAAATGCCTTTCATGGGATGGTCTAGTTTTAGGCCTATTTGGAGGCAAGGAACAAATTAAATGACTTTTCTGGCTTTGACTCTCTAGTCTTTCATATTTTTAAAAGAATGATTACTGTTCCTGAACAATGTATTGGTTGTTGAGTGAATTTTGAGGTTTAAAATGGGAAAAGGTCCTTCCAGCCGGAGCGGAGATAAGCCAACAGGAAAAATCACCAAGCATTCATGAAGATCTGCTCTATGTCAGACACTCTGCTGGGCAGGGGGATATAGTTATAAAAGTGAGAAAACTTTGCTTCAAGGAACTTTCTTTGGGCGGTGAAGACATCCAACATATTTACAGACAAGCTTTCTTTTTGGTCTGGACCTGTGATTTCATCAGCATGGGGAATTCTGGCGAGGAAATTCCCCTTAATCATTGAAGATTTGAATCTCTTCTACAAGTTAGGATTATAGATCCTTGGAGCTGGAAGGAACCTTTGAGATCATTAGTCCACCCCCTTTACAGATGAGGAAATGGAGACTCTGAGAGGAACATTATGCAGATGGTAAGTGACCAAGACAGGATCCAAGCCTAGGTCCTCCCACTCCAGATTCCATGTTTTTTCCACTGTATCAAATCTAGTGCTCTGAGTTACTTTTGGAGACATGTAGTCTTAGAGAATTACCTGAAACACAGATCATAGGATCAGAGTTAGAGCTAGAAGGAGCCTTAAGAAATAAGCAAGTTAAATTCCCTTCTTTTACAAAGGAGGGACATTCTTGTTTGGCTAAGGCCCAGAGAGGTAAACTGACTTTCTGGGTCACACAGCCTGTACATGTTGGACTTCAACCCAGATTTTTCCTGAGTCCTGTCCATATCTCTAACGGTAAGATCCCTTCCTAACCCTCTTACCTTTCCCATCTTCTTACACCTTACTCCCTGACATGTACTCTTGAATTCACTGGCACTGGCCTCCTGGTTGTTCCATGAACAAGACCCTCCATCTCTCAACTCTGGGCATTCTCTCTGGCTGTTCCCCCCACCCATGCCTGGAATACTCTCCTTCTCCATTCTAACTACTGACGTCCCTGGCCTCCGTTAAGTCCCAACTAAAATCTCACCTTCTACAGGAAGCCTTCTCTAAACTTTCTTAAAGCCTTCCCTCTCTTAATTATTTTATTTTATCTAGTTTATAGATTGCTTTGTATATATTTGGTTGCATGTTGTCTCTCCCATTAGATTGTAAACTCCTTGAGTACAGGGACTGTCTTTGGCTTCTTTTTGTATTCCTAGTGGTGCTTAGCACAGTGCCTGGCACATAGTAGGTGCCCGGTAAATTATTGATTGATTGAATCTTGCAAGGTCTCTTGAAGGGGAGGTGGCACTTAAACTAAGCTTTGAAGGGAGCCAGAGTTTCCAAGAAGTAGAGATGAGACACTAGAACATTTCTGGCATGGGGTACAGCTTGTTGATTGTACATCAAAGGCAAGGAAGCCGGAGATGGACTGTTGTGTATTGAGGAACAACAAATTGTCCAGTTTGGGTGGAGCCAATGTGTTTAAGAGGGAGTCACGGGTAATCGGCCTGGAAAGATAGGCTGGGCCTCAGCCAGATTGTGGAGGGCTTTAAAAGAAAAGCTGGTGAGATGGAAATCTTAGCCAATTTAGACCTTTGAAGAGATCACTAGGGGATTGTTTGAAGAGAAAACATTACTTGGCTCTGCATTCTTTTTGACAGAACCCTAGAGGCTTGACCAAGCTGAGACCTGGTGTATTGTTTGTAAAGGAAATATCAACCCAAATGGTGCTTTTAACCCAAACATAGACAGAGAACACGCAATCTCCACATAGCACACCTGGCTTTGTACCTCTAGGAAACACCAGCTATATTTGGCTAGGAAATTGTCACAGTAGACAGAGAGCAGGGGCTTGTAAAGGCAAAACCTTAGAGTCATGCCCTAAGTTCTCCTCTTCCCTCTCCTAAGTCCTTTAAAATAAAATTAAGTTAAATGCATTAGGGAAAATGAATTGTTGCAGACTCAGGCCCAAACCACTGAGACAGAAATACACCAGGGAGGTCTATATTCAACTGGAGTATGGTATTTATTGGGAGTGAATGTGCTCCAGTACAGCTTGGGGGCTTCTGTATGTGATTTCCCACCATTCAAAGAATTGAATGCAAGATTCTTTCTCCTAAATGACTCCAAGTTTAATTTTCTCTAAGTTTGATACAAGGCACTTGGGGGATCTTGTAAGGCTTTAATATCATTGCTCTGAATCCAGTTATTTTACTGTGGAAAGAAATTCTGCATGCTGAGCTTCAAAGCCCTACACAATCCCTGATTTCAAGGAGCTTGTCATATACTTGACGGGGACTATAAAATATTTTATAAGTTCTGAGGCAGAAATGGTCATAGTTCCTAGAGAGATGACGGATGCAGAACTATAAGGAACATGAGAGGTAGTCTAGGACTCCTCCTGCCCCTATTTTATAGTGGCGGAAAGTGGGCTGCTTAGAAGCCAAAGGACTTGCTCAAGGTCACACAGCTAACAAGTGTGACAACCAAGGCCCTTTGACTTCAGATTCTTTGTTTTTTCTATGTCTATTGCAGACTGAGGAAGGGAATTCAGGGAAGGCTTCACATAGGAGGTGGCATTTGAGTTGAACTTTAAAGAACGGGAAGGTTTTCCAACCAAAGGCAAAGGCATGGGGAAAGAAGAGGGCAAATGAGCTTATGGAGCATAGAGTAGTCCTAGAATTGCTAGCAGAGACCTGAGAAGACCATCTATACCCACCCCCCCCCCATTTTATAAACAAAGAAACAGGACTAGGAAAGTGAGTGACTTGTCCCAAGTAGTTGGTGATAGAACCAGGATTGAACCCATTTCCTCTGATCTGACCAATTCCAGAACTGTGAGGGCTGCTTCTCATTTTAGGGGCCACAGGCAGGACATGCTGTGTCTCATGGTTCAGTTTGATGGGATCATAATAGGGATCAGTATGAGAGAGCTCAGAAGTAGAATAGAGGGACTTCAAGTCAGGCTAAGGAATCGTCATTTGACTCCATAATCACAGAAGGACTTTGAACAAAGCAGTCGCATGACCACATCTATTCCTAAAGATCTGGGAGAAACCTTAGAGCAACTGTAGAATGTCAGAGCTAGGAGGCTCCTTAGAAGATAGAATAGGATATAAGAGCCTGAAGGGACCTTACAACATCATATGTCCATGTTGGACGGGGTCTTAGAAGCTAGACTAGAGTGTCAGAGCCAGAAAGGAGATTCATTAGAACTAGAACACAGACTGTCAGAACCGTGACTCCTTAGAACATCACATACTCAAGACAACAGAATTGGGAGGGTCTCATCTTAGAGCCAAAAAGAACTGGAGAATATGGAGTGTCAGAGACGGAAGGGAAGGGCCTTAGAATGTGCAACTTGGGCTTGTACATGAGGAGAGAGAGTTTGTATTAGCATATCTGTGCCACCCCACTATGTTGGATGGAATGAGAGCAGACAGACACACTAAGAAAATATTGGTGGACCTGAACAGTGGTCTACAATTCTGAAAAGGAATTTGAAAGTTTCTAAATTGTTCAGTGTGTCAGGGAAGGACAGAGGGAACTTAAAACATGCAACTTGGGCTTGTAGCCAGTTTACATGGGAAGGAACCTGGGGTGGAGTGGAGGGGAGAGTGACTTTTGTAGGGGTTCTGGATCCATTTTAGGGGCTATAGTCTGTCCAGCAGCTGCTTCCCCTATCCTCTGCCAGGAAAAAGATTTTCTGCTCCAGGTATACTCCCAGGGCCTCCTGCACCGGATTTTTCTCTTTCTCCTGAAGTTTCTTCTCCTAAGCCCAGTAGCGTGGGGAGGTTAGCTTCTTGTTTTTTTGTTTCCAGTAGCTCGCCCCACCACGATGCTGAGCTTTAGGGGTCCTCCACCGGACTCGGCTCGTCAAAGGAGTGACGTTGGGGGCCTGGACCCCCAATGGTCAATAAACCATTCTCACCCACCCCTGCCTGCCTCACCCCATTATTCTCAAACTTGCTTCCCAGGAAGGTAGGCCTCTGGTACTGGGCCTGGAGCCTGAGGAATCACACGGGCAAATCTCTTTAAACCCCATCTTCTCCTGTGTGGCCATCCTCATCTTCCTCTCCTCTTCCTTTTTTCCTCTTCTCTTTAAAATTGAAATAGTTAAATTTGGAGGTTCTGTGGAAAGATAGGCACATTAATATACTGCTGGTGGAAGTATTTGTAGTTATACAATAGAAGTTAGTAAAATCTTTGGAGATCATAAATTTAGAGCTAAGGGACCTTAGGATATAGAACACTGTGCCACATCTTGGTGCGTTTCTGTAACACTCATCCTAGAAGACTCTGGGAAAATTCTGGGGTGTATTCAGAGGTTCATTTGCCATCTTTATTCATTTTTAAAAATGTAAATACCCCTAGAAGAGGATTTCTATACTCACAACAGAATAAAGTAAGAGGATTCTGTATGAAACTGTAAATCTCCATTTCACACCACTTGTTCTTTTTTTTTAAAAAAAGTAGATAATAAATTATACATATTCCTTAACATTTTTAAAATATGTAATTGATTTTTTTCAAGTAGTAAGCATTTATTTTTTCCCTCCTAAACCAAAAAGAAAACCCACGTAACAAATATGCATGGTAAAGCTTGACAAATTCCCTTATTAGCCTTGTTCAAAAATGTTAAGCTATTTTCAAAACTGTTTTGCTTGTCTGTGCTTCTTTCAGAATTTCCTTCTGTTCTCTTCTGCTCACTTTGAAAAAATGTTATACTGGCCCTCTTTTTGTAGCATGCTATTGCTAAACTTCAATCCTCTGATCCTCCTTTCCCTCCCATTAGCAGAAAATTACAAAATAAAAAACCCACCCTTCTAACAAATAAGCCTAACGAAAACAAATTCACATAGTGACCGTGTCCAAAAATGCATACCTCTGCTCCTTGAATCCATCACCGTCCTCCATCACCTCCATCAGGAGGAGGTAGATAGCATCCTCCATCATTGATTCTCTGAAGACATGGTGCATCAGTGCTTTGGGTTTTTTTGTATTTAATGTTTTTTTTTTCTTTAAAAGGTTGTCTTTGTATAAATTGTTCTCCTGGCTCCACTTGGTGTCATTTCTTAATACCTGGGATTCTCTGAAATTGTCTCTCTGGTCATTTCTTAAGGCAAAGTAACATTTCCTCCCTTTTAACCAACCTCACTCTCCCCTCTCCCCATACCTGCTTGCTTCATTGTTGAGTTTGATGTCTTTCTATACCACTGTGCAAAACAAACAATTAACTCTCTCTTCTGTGTGTTTGTCTGTTTTAGTTGGGAGTGAGATCCAGCTGATCCCCACTCTACTCTGCCTTCTTCCATGTTTGTATATCTTCCTACACCTGTATTTCTCTACTCTTGTTTTCCTCCTTTTACCCCCTCTTGTCTTTCTCCTTTTAAAACCTTCGGAATAGACCTAATCTGTCCCACTCATTCTAACCCCCCTCCCAGTTTTACTTAACTCTTTTGAAGACATTAAGGTTATGGACACTTGTTTCTCCTCTCCCTACTAGAATGTTACAATTACATCATCCTTCATTTGCTCCAATGAATATACCTTTCTAGGTTTCTCTGGACTTCTGTGTTTGTATTTCAGAGTTCCTACTCAGCCCTGGTCTTTTTGTCAGAAATCCTTTAAAGTTATTTATTCTGTTTAATAGTCCATTTTCATGTAGGATCATACTATCTTTTACTTTTAGAAATACTACATTCCTAGTTCTCCGCTGGTTCTTAGAATAGGCTGCTAGGTCCTATGTGATCCAGACCTTAGTTCCTTGGTTTTTGCAGCATTTTTCCTTGACATGGGAGCTTTGTATATGACGTTCCTGGAACTTGTCCTTTTGGGGTTTCTTCAGTTGGGTTCCTTTCTGTCTTGACTTTGTCCTGTGGTTATAATAGAACTGGGCAGTTTTAGTTTATGAATTCCTGAAATAATATATACACACATATGTATACATACACACACACACACACACATATACACACCCACATTTCCAGGCATTTTAAAAAATCATGATTTTCCTGGAGTCCAATAATTCTTAAATGATCTCTCCTTGATCTGTTTACCAAGTCATTTTTTTTTAAATTTAAGATATCGTAACATGTTCTTTTTTTCATCTTTTGCTTTTCTGATATTTCTTGCTGTCCCATGAAGTCATTGATTTCTCTTCGGTCTCTTCCTGTTTTCAGGGAGACCATTTTTTAGATAAGGTTTATTACTTTCTCTTTTAAGAAATTTATTCTCTATCCAATTTCCCATACAGCTTTTATTTCATGTTTTTATCCCTTGCTTCAGTCCTTGTAGAAAATCCATTTTTCCCTTTGAGTTTGCTTGCAGTTGTTTTCGAAGTAGATTCAAAATAATTTTTGATACAGGTTGCTGTTTTCTTTGATTTATTCATCTCTCTAGCTCTAGTTACTAAGTTAGGGCTTGATGCCTGGGCTAGGCTCTACCCTGTGCTGTGCTTTTGGGTAAGGTGATATGCCCTGCTTCTCCTTGTCCTGGGTCCCCTGGGCTTTTGAGCTGACCACCTGCTTATGTTCATACTCCTCCCTACTCCCTGCCACCATCTTTGAGGTTCAGGGCCCTCTTTGGTATCTCAGGACAGAGTGTTAGGGACTTGAGAGCCTCTGGGCCTCAGTGTTACTGAGGTCCCTCCCTTGCTCACCAACCTCTGTAGAGGGAGGATTTCCTGTTCCATTCCAGCACTCAGGTTTGACCTTTGCATCCCCACTTTCTTCCTCTTGAGCTTGTTTCTAAGCTGGAATAGAGGTGGACGCCAAAGGTGTCATGCTGTCTCTGTTAACTTTTGCAGCCAAGTACCCTAGGCTCTACTATCTAGTCTGGAGAAGAAACCTGATGATTGCATCTGAGCCCTGGATCCTTCTCTGGCCCTCAGCAGAGCAGGTTGATGGGTCCCTGGGGCCTGAGGAAGTACACTGAGCCCCATCTTTGCATATGCCTGATTTATTATTCTGACCATCTTCCTCCTAATCACCTGTCTTCCTTCCCTTTCCCTTCTAGGTCTTACTAATAGTGACTTTGGAGAGACTCATAGGAGAGGCATAAAGAAAGCAGCTTATTGATGATGGGGATTTTTTTGCTTACCCTTTCCCACCTCCTAAAGGAAGGAAGAATTTTCTAGGTAGTGTGATTCATGAATCTAGCCTTCTAGCCAGAGAAGGCAAATTTCTTGTATTGCATTAGCCCATGGAACTCTCTCTCAAGTAATCCAAGTTGGAGATAGAGATCTGGCCTGCTGTCTAGAGAAGAATTTCCTGAGCAGCGTGCATCTGGTTCTTGTGCAGAATCACACAGTTCACGAATTGGAGGAAAAGCAAGGAACTAAGGCTACAACGTGAAGGCGAAGATTTTCATACCACTGTTATTGGGAGTTACTCAGTGCTAGTCCAAGGGGAAGTGATTGCTTATCCCAAAGTGTTTCCTTTCCAGAGTAGTCTGAGTCCCTAGAAGGGCTCTGTGGAATTCTATGGGTATTCACCACATGTCAGTGTGTTGTCTGGCAGCCCTAAGTGTGTCTCCTTGCTGGAGAGGCGTCCATAATCACAAGGCGACACAAGGAGTCTGGGAATAAGGGCCTTGTGTAGGACTCTGGCAAAAGGGAGAGAGGGAGGCAAATTGTATTGATTGCTTGTGGGTTCTAATGAGTCCATGATAATGAGTCTACATTCCCTTACAGGCTTTTGTGAGTCCTTTGTGTTTTGCTAACTGGAGTAAACAAAGGCTGAAATATTGGGTGAAATAGCCATTATTTGCATTTATTAGCTTGAGTGCTTGGATGGGAACTAGGGACCACTGTTAATTTGCATCTTTGGAAACCTAGACATGAGCTTTATTCTGAGATTTCCCAGAATAAACTCTAGATGAGGGAAAATAATGAGGGAAGAAGGAAAGAAAATAAGCATTTGTTAAATGCCTACTATGTGCTATGCACTGTGCTAAGCACTTTACAGATATTATTTTGGGGTCAATCTCCAAGATCCAACCCAGGATACAATTACACAATTATATGTCTGAAGCTCCATGAACACAGAGACTGTTATTTAAGCTTTGTAGCTCCCCACTCTGTCCAGTGTCAAGCACAGTAGGCACTTAAATGCTTTCTTATTGAATTAGTGTATTATATGAATGAATAGGTGAGTAGGTGGTAACTTCAGAGGCAGATTTCAGCTCAGTTTAATTGGGCAGACAGTTAATGAACATTAGATGCAGAATATTCGGGTACTGAGATAGCTTCAGTGGAACTGAAATGAGGTACTTGTTCTCAGGGAGCTTATAGTCTAGCAGGGGTATGAGATAAATACGCAGTTAACACACAGTGACCCAGTGCATCAAAAGTGCGAACTTAGTGTTATGTGAGGCCCAAGAGGGAAGTGATCATCACTAATGGAGAAGGCAATAAGGAAAGAACTCTTACTTAGTTTCTGGTTTCTCTACCCCAGGAGAATAACCATTGGATGAGAAAGGACAGATCAAAAATGACTAATAGGGAGGTGATACCCAAAATAAATAAGCAGAGCACCTTGCTTCCCTGATGAATTCAAATTGCCTGGTTCAGAAGAACTATGTCCTTGGGGACTGAAAGATAGGATTGATGAGACACTAACTATAATGTGAAAGATTGTGTAGAGAATTGGAGAGATACCATAGGACTAGAAAAGGACAAATGTTCCAGCTTCCAAAGAAGAGAAGAAAATAAGCCAGTGACCTTGATTCCTGGAAGAATTCTAGGATGTCCTATTAAAATGATGAGTGTTAAACATCTAGAAAAGGAAGTAGTGGCTTTAGCAAGGACAGGAGAGGCCAGACAAACATTGTGACCTCTTTTGATAGGGTTACTGAACTGGAAGGGCAGGGCAATGTTTGTTTACTTTGATTTTAGTAAAAGTTATGCAGCAGATCTTGTATTTTTTGGAGAAGATGGAAAAATGTGAGCTTGATCAGATGTGCTCTATAAATAAATGGATCTGAGAAGATTAATACTTCATTATGTATCAGTCAAACCTGAGAGGAAGAGTTTTTACCCAAGGATGTATCCGTCATTTGGCTGCATATACAAAAGACCCATAGAGTGCTAGAGATGAAAAGGTATGATATGTCTGAGCTGGAAGGGATCTTAAAACATTGAACACAGACTACCAGAGATGGAGGGGAGGCAGGGTAGAGCAGGAAACTTGGGCTTCTGCCATGCCATCCTCTGCTTGGAAACAGGACTTCCTACCTTGAGATTTGCCCTTCACATCCCTAATTTCCTCACCTTGTTTCTCTTAGAGGTAATAGGGAGACATTGGAGTTTATTGAGCAGGGTTGTAGCATGGTCAGACTTGTGCTTTAAGAAAATCACTTTGGAACTGCAGAACCCACAAAACAGCAGAGGGAAGCAGGGCTCCAGCCCAGGACAGCCTGGATGGTCTCTGGGTGAGGTCTATCCCACACGGAGCTGGGAGCTGGGAGCAGAGCAGAGCCCAGTGTGAGTGGCTCAGACCAACCAGACCAGGAGCCGGGCGGAGCAGGCCCTAGCGCCCTGAATCAGTGAGTTGTGGCAGTTACCAGACTTCTCAACCCACAAACACCAAAGACAACAGGGAAGGTTAGTAGGAAAAGCTGCAGGAGTGGAAGGAGTTCGAGGTTTGGCCACCGCCCCCAGGGCAGCAGAGGTGGGGCAGCTACAGCTGCTGTTGCTTCCGCCCCCAGGCCCACCTGGTGGGAGGAATTAAGTGGCAGATCAGAGCAGGAGTGCACAGCCTGCTGATGATCTAAGCCCAGTCCGGGTTGGGGGTTCTTGGGGAAGGAGGAGTGCTGGTGTGGCAGAGCTGGCACATCCCCCCCAAACGTGTAACATAGAACTCTTTAGTCTACAAGCAGTCATACCCCGCTGAAAAACTCAAGGGTCAAGTTAGTTGGTTGGGAATATGGCCAGGCAGCGAAAACACACCCAGATTCAGTCTCAGACTTTGGAATCTTTCTTTGGTGACAAAGAAGACCAAAACATACAGCCTAAAGAAGTCAACAAAGTGCAAGAGCCTACACCAAAAGCCTCCAAGAAAAACATGAACTGGTCTCAGGCCATGGAAGAGTTCCAAAAGGATTTGGAAAAGCAGCTTAGAGAAGTAGAGGAAAAATTGGGAAGAGAAATGAGAATGATTCGAGAAAACCATGAAAAACAAGTCAATGACTTGCTAAAGGAGACCCAAAAAAATACTGAAAAATACACTGAAGAAAACAACACCTTACAAAATAGACTAACTCAAATGGCAAAAGAGCTTCAAAAAGCCAATGAAGAGAAGAATGCCTTGAAAGGCAGAATTAGCCAAATGGAAAAGGAGGTCCAAAAGACCACTGAAGAAAATACTACCTTAAAAATTAGATTGGAGCAAGTGGAAGCTAGTGACTTTATGAGAAATCAAGATATTATAAAACAGAACCAAAGGAATGAAAAAATGGAAGACAATGTGAAATATCTCATTGGAAAAACCACTGACCTGGAAAATAGATCCAGGAGAGATAATTTAAAAATTAATGGACTACCTGAAAGCCATGATCAAAAAGAGAGCCTAGATATCATCTTTCAAGAAATTATCAAGGAGAACTGCCCTGATATTCTAGAGCGACAGGGCAAAATGGAAATTGAAAGAATCCCTCGATCGCCTCCTCAAATAGATCCCAAAAAGAAAACTCCTAGGAATATTGTTGCCAAATTCCAGATCTCCCAGATCAAGGAGAAAATACTGCAAGCAGCCAGAAAGAAACAATTTGAGTATTGTGGAAACACAATCAGAATACCCCAAGATCTGGCAGCTTCTACATTAAGAGATCGAAGGGCTTGGAATACGATATTCCGAAGGTCAATGGAGCTAGGATTAAAACCTCGAATCACCTACCCAGCAAAACTGAGTATCATGCTCCAAGGCAAAATATGGATTTTCAATAAAATAGAGGACTTTCAAGCTTTCTCAGTGAAAAGACCAGAGCTGAATAGAAAATTTGACTTTCAAACACAAGACTCAAGAGAAGCATGAAAAGGTATTCAAGAAAAAGAACAAGAAAGAGAAATCACAAGGGACTTGCTAAAGTTGAACTGTTTTGTTTACATTCCTACATAGAAAGATGATGTGTATGATTCATGAGACCTCAATATCATAGTAGCTGAAAGGAATATGCATATATATATATGTTTATGTATATATATATAAGTGAATGTGCATGTATGTATATATGTATGTGTGTATATACACACACACACACACACACACACACACACACACACATATATATATATATATATATATATGTGGAGAAAGAGAGAGAGAGAGAGAGAGAGAGGACACAGGGTGAGTTGAAGATGAAGGGAAGATATCTAAAAGAAATAAAATCAAATTAAGGGATGAGAGAGGAATATATTGAGAGATGGAGATAGGGAGAGATAGAATGGGGTGGATCATCTCTCATAAAAGTGGCAGGAGGAAGCAGTTCTGTGGGAAGAGGGGAGAGGGCAGGTGAGGGGGGAATGAGTGAATCTTGCTCTCATCAAATTTGGCCTGAGGAGGGAATACCATACATACTCAATTGGGTATCTTACCCCACAGGAAAGAAGAGGGAAGAAGATAAAAAAGGTGGGGATGATGGAGGGGAGGGCAGATGGGGGTGGAGGTAGTCAAAAACAAACACTTTGGAAAGGGGACAGGGTCAAGGGAGAAAATTCAATAAAGGGGGATGGGTTGGGAAGGAGCAAAATATAGTTAGTCTTTCACAACATGAGTATTGTGGAAGGGTTATACATAATGATACACATGTGGCCTATGTTGAATTGTTTGACTTCTTAGGGAGGGTGGGTGGGAAGGAAAGAGGGGAGAGAATTTGGAACTCAAAGTTTTAAAAACAGATGTTCAAAAACAAAAAAAAAATAAGTTTTTGCATGCAACTAGAAAATAAGATACACAGGCAATGGGGTGTAGAAATTTATCTTGCCCTACAAGAAAGGAAGGGAAAAGGGGATGGGAGGGGAGTGGAGTGACAGAAGGGAAGGCTGAATGGGGAACAGGGCAACCAGAATATACATCATCTTGGAGTGGTGGGGGGAGGGTAGAAATGGGGAGAAAATGTGTAATTCAAACTCTTGTGAAAATCAATGCTGAAAACTAAATATGTTAAATAAATAAATTTTAAAAAAAAGAAAATCACTTTGGTAGGTGTGTGGAACGATTGGAGAAGGCAGAAAGAGTGGAGGCAGGAAGACTAATTGGGATACACACACACACACACACACACACTCACACACACTCACACACTCACTCACTCACTCACTCACTCCCATACACTCCCATCCATCTGGCCACCTTGCTGTTCTTCACACAGCAGTCCATCTCTTGGCTCTGTGCCTTACCTCCATCTTCCAGAATCTCTAGTTTTCTTCAAGACTCCGCTCAAGCACCATGAATGAATGAAATCTTTCTGATTTCACTTCTGCACCCAAATGATAATTCCTTACCACCCAATCACTTTGTTTCTATTTTGTGTATATTTTGTATGTGGGGGTTGGGTTGAGGTGGTTAAACAATTATTTCCATCCACTCAAAGTAAGTACTAAGATCCTATACCCTGGCTGCCTTGAAGAGGCAAGAGTACTTCTCTATGGAAATTGAAAGTCATATATTTTAGGATTAGTGTAGAAAAAGTCCTTGATCAATTTAGATGTCTTTAAAAGCCTTTGGATAGAAGCGAGCAGAACCAGGAGAACATTGTACACAGTAACAGCAACATTGTACGATGGCCAACTTTGATAGACTTGGCTCTTCTCAGCAATGCAAGGATCTAAGACAATTCCAAAAGACTCCTGATGGAAAATGCTATCTATGTCCAGAGAAAGAACCTGGGAGTCCGAATGCAAATCGAAGCAGAATATTTTCTCCTTTTTTCTTTCTTCTTTCTCGTGGTTTTTCCCTTTTCGTTCTAATTATTCTTTACAACATGACTAATGTGGAAATATGTTTAATATCAATGTACATGTATAGCCTATATCAGATTGTACACTGTCCTGGAGAAGGAAGAGGAGAGAGAGTGGGAGAAAATTTAGACCTCAAAATCTTATAGAAGTGAATGTTGAAAAGTAAAAATAAATAAATAGATTTGATTGGTTGAGGAAATTTTGTTACTCCCTGTGGGCTATCTATAAAATAGCTAGAATTTAAGTACCTGGCAGTAGAGAGAAGCCTCCAGCCAGGCTCCTGAGAAGGAATCATCTGGTGGAGGGCAGAGGGCCTTAGCCTTGGCCTCCTTCCTCTTCTCCTTCTTGGCTGGAGGAGGACCTGATGAATTTCAGGGTAGGGGAGAATTTGAATTTCTTCATTGATGTCCTAGCAGTGTCTTTGGTAGAGCAGTGGCTGCCAGCACTGTGTTTATATGGAGCCAAAGACAGACTAGATGTAAAGAGGAAAGGTAGAGTCAAGGTTCTGTACCATACCTATGGGGAACATTTTGAGAACTCCAGGAACAAAACTTAGAGGAGCTGTGAGTTACTGTTTCACAAATAACACACAGGAGACACTGGAGTTTTTGGACTCCAGCCTCTAACAGGTTCACTCTTGATCTGGTCAGACAGGAAAGACAGGAAGACAGCTTTGGAGGGCTTAATAATCTTACTTTGTTCTAGTGTAGTCTTCTCAGAAGGGTTGCTGATAACGGGAGCACCAGCTCCTACAGAATTCCCTAATCACCCTTCTTGCAGGGGCAGGCATCCCAATGGGGTCAATTGAGTCAGTCACAGCTTGTGCACTCCCCTAAGCCCCCTCAAGCCTTGATGGGGGCCAGTCAAGGCACACATAGATTCCCCTATGGATTCCCTCGTGGGTTCCCTGTGCTTTCCCCTGACAAAGTAGGCATCTTGCCAACGTTAAGCTCACAGGTTACCTTTAGCAGTATCGTCATTCTGCACAAGCGTATCTCGTAGCACAGTTGCAATAGGACTGTCTATCACTATGATTCTAGGAATTACTATCTAGGATCCTTGGGGATGTTCTGGGAGTTATTATCTAACGCCTGGAAACTAGGCATCGCCATGGCTATGGAGCCTGAGAAACCGAACTCTAAAAAGGATAACACAATCCTCCTTACATACAGTTACCCTTTACCTACAGGTGCTCTGGACTTGATGTCAAGTCAGCAAATGTGTATGGAGTGGTGAGAAAGTGTATCACATATCTGAGGGAGGGGGTAGCATTTGATGTTTTGTATCAGCTCTACCACCAAAGTAAATACTCACTTCTAACTAATTAAGCTTGGCTGGCTAATTGATAGCAGTTGATAATCACAGAGGAAACACATGGCAGATTATAAGCTATAGCATTAGAAAGCTAGAGCATTCAATCCCTTGAGGTGACTCCTAGAATCCAGGAAAAATGTAGTAATCTTGCTTTGGGGACTCAGCCTACCAGTGCAGGTTGGTATGGGGAAAATAGCTCCATGGCACATGCTACATGTATATACCTACGTATGTTCATGTCGCTGCCCGTAGACTGTAAACTCCTTGAGGTCAGAGATTGTTTCATTTTTGTGATATTCCCAGTACTAGTAGGTACTAAGTAAATGCTTGTTAATGAAAGCTATACCAGTAGCCTTTTCACCATGGAAGATCACTTCACCCCTGTTGTACCTACCTCCGATTGGTCATTCTTTCAGATCCTACATTTTGAGAAAGTTCCCAGGCCAGCCAGAGTGTCCAGCTCTACTCCTGACTCTCTGAACTTCTTTCTTCATCATCTGTTCTCCCCTTCCTCCAGCATTTTCCAGTTTTTATGTGTTGTCTTCTCTTGTTAGACTATAAGCTCTTTACTAGAAGGGAGTTCAGAGATCATCTAGTGTTTTTGTAAAAAAAAAATCTAGTTTTTAATAGGAGTTTTGCATAGGTTAATATCCAGATATTTAATGTATGTTGTTATCTTTAATGAAATTTCTTTTCCTATCTATTTCTTCTAAGTTTTCTTAATAATATACAGGAAAGATGAGGATTTTATGAATTTATTTTGTGCACTGCCATTTTACTAAAATTATCTTATTTTTGTTGCTTTTCCAAGTAAACCATTATGTCATCTGTAGATGATTAAAGATAATTTTTCTTTTTTGTCTATACTCTTTCTTTTAATTTTTTTCTCATTGTTATAGTTAGCATTTCTAGCACTGTGTCAAATAACAGTGAAGAGAAGAGGCATTCGTGTATACCTGTTTTTATTGGGAAGGTGTCTAGAGTTTCTCCATTACAAATAGATGCTTTTTATAGATGGTTTTACATATTAAGGAGAGGTTGTTTTATTTCTACTTCAATGTTGGGGGGGATTTCTAGTTTTTTTAGTTGCATGCCTAATTCGTTGCTTTGTTCTTACTTTTGTAGATAAAAGTATTTAGATATATACATTTTCCCTAAGTATTGCTTTATCTTATTCTATTAAGCATTCATTTTCTCTCCCCATTTTTGCCTTTTTCCCCATTGAAAACAAACACTAAATAAATTCTAGTAAGAAACATGTATGGTGAAACAAAAGAAATTTCCTTATTTGTCACATAAAAATCTCATGTCACATTCTGCATTAGCTTTCTGTCAGGAGGTGGGCAATGTTTTCCAACATCTGTCTTCTGGAATTGAGGGTAGTCATTGCATTGATCAGAATCTTAAGTCTTTCAATATTGTTTGTCTTCATAATGTTGTTATTATATAAATTGTTCTTCTGATTCTGCTCAATTCACTCTGCATAAGTTCACATAAATCTTCCAGGTTTCTTTGAAACTCTCCTTTTCATGATTTTTTATAGTGTGATTATGTTCTGTTGTATTTATAAACCATATTTGTTCAGCCATTCCCTAACTGATAGAACCCCACCCCACCTTAGTTTCTAGTTCTTTGCCACTAAAGCTGCTATAAATATCTTTAACATGAGTCTTTTTCTTTTTCCTTTGATCTCTGAGTTGTAGGTTTAGTAGTGGTATCACTGTTGAAGGACATGTGCAATTTAGTAACTTGTGGGTCATAATTCCATATTACCTTACAGAATGACTGGACCAATTTACAATTTACCAACATGCCTTGCTTTGCCTGAATTTCCACAACCCCTCCAATATTTGTTATTTTCCCTTTTTTGTCATCTTTGCCAACATGAGGAATGTGGGGTAGATCGTTAGAGTTGCTTTAATTTGGAGAGAGAGAGAGAGAGAGAGAGAGAGAGAGAGAGAGAGAGTGTGTGTGTGTGTGTGTGTGTGTGTATGTGTGTCAGGATAGAGGGGTAGCAGGAGAGAAGTACAGCTCAGCTACCTCAACACATCTCCGCAGAGATCTAGAAAATTCACCAGACCAAGTCCTGGTTTGGAAATCCAAGAAAAAACATCACAGTGAGCATTTTCCCAGCCGAGATCTCACAGGAAGATAGAAAGACTTCTGAATACTAGGGATAGAGTCTGACCAAAAGCAGATATGGCACATTCCAGTACCCAGAGACTGAAACAGTACTGAGGCTACGCAACTGGGCAGGAAGCACTAGGGCAGTAAGAGGTTCCAAGGCTCCCTTAAACTGGTACAGAGTGTGGGAACAAATGCCAACTGGCAGTTTTGTTGGTCATTATCCAGTTCTAGGTTACAGATTCAAGGTATACTGAGGAAGGAACCAGTGCCTAGAAGTGACTGGAAGGTGCGGTAATGGGCCCTAGGGTGTGTATTGAGCAAAGAATAAGCTCCAAAACAGGTAGTAAATGGGTGCGGCTGTTATCCCAGGAGCAGAGCAGAAACTCTGTTCTAGCCTCCAGCCCAGTCTGAAGCTTTCAGTGGAATAACCAGGGCAGGAATCCCAGACCAAAAGAGAGTCTAAAATTCTGTTACTCTGAAATAGCAGAGCTGTGGCTGATGGTGGCTAAGTTCAGCAGTAGTATACTGGAACTCCCATGCAAGGACACAGGCCATGTTTTTAGACCCAAACCTGAGTGGGTCATGATATTGCAGAACTCAAGACAGGAAGTTAGTAAGCTAACTTTGCTCTGGAACACAAGACTTTAGGGGCACTGAAAACTTGCAGGTACCTAGCCTAAGCTGTCCCTGAGATCCTGGGATAATACAATAATCAGTACCCCAAGAAAGCAGCAGAAGAACCCAAGAGTACAAAAGCTCAGCTCAGATATTCCTCCAGAAGTGTACCGAGCCTCACCCTCATATAAAGTAGATTAGAATAATGAGAAAACAAAAAATAATCCTGCAAAAAAACTATTATGGTGACAGGGGAGTTAAAGATAAAAACCCAGAAGAGAATGACTTAAACATCTATAAGCAAAGTCTCAATAAAAAATGTCACTTGGACACAAGTCCAACCAGAGTTCCTGAAAGAGATAAAACAAGTTTGTAAGAACTAAAAATGATTTTTAAGAACAACTGAAAGTGCTAGAAGAAAAAATTGAAAAATAAATGAGAGATATGGAAGAAAGATATGGAAAGAAAATTAACAGCATGGAACAAAGGAACAAAACCTTACCCAAGAAAATTAGAATGGATCCCAAAATGAGAATGGACAAAATAAAACCTAATGGGACCATGAGACATCAAGAAATATTAAGACAAAGTCAAAAGACTAAAGAAGTAGAGGAAAATGTAAACTGTCTCATACTAGAAACAACTGACCTGGAAAACAGAGAAGAGATAATTTAAGAATCATTGAACTGCCTGAAAGCTCTGACCTAAAAAAGAGCCTAGATACCTTATTTCAAGTAGTGATAAAAGAAAGAAAACTGTCCAGATATATTACAACCAGAAGACCAAGTAGAAATAGAAAAAAAAAATCCATCGATCACTTCTTGAAAGAAACCTCTAAATGAAAATTCCTAGGAAAGTCATTACCAAAATTCAGAGCTTCCAGATCAGAGATAAAAAGTGCAATTAGAAAGAATTCAAGTACTGAGGAGCCAGTCAGAACTACACAAAGACTTAGCAAGCACCATATTAAAGGAGGTAAGAGTTTAGAATATGATATGGATGGAATTCAGTATATCTATCTATAGAGACAGCTAGGTGGATAGAGCACTGGGGCTGGAGTCAGGAAGACCTGAATTAAAATCTGGCCTCAACACTTAACTAGCTGTGTAAGCTTGGGAAAGTTGCTCTGTTTGCCTCAATCCACTGAAGAAGGAAATGGCAAACCACTCCAGTACCTTTGCCAAGAAAACCCTATGGATGATATTGGCCTGATGCGATCCATGGGATTATGAAAAGTCAGACACAACTGAACAACAAATGTCTATCTATATATACATATACATATATGTACGTGTGAATGTTATTTTTATACCTACATATGTGTGTATACACATGCCCACACAGTGCATCTAAAACTGTGATTACATTGGTATAGGGAATTCCCTGTGTGGAAAGGCAGTCTTAGAGAGTTGCTTGAGTGACTGAGAGGTTATGTGATTTACTCAGGGTCACATAGCCAGTATTTGTCACAGGTAGGACTTGAACTCAGGTATTTATGACCTTGAGGCCAGTTTTCCATTCTGACATGCCAAGAAAGAAATAAAAAACACAACCCAAATTGATGGATTCATCAGTAAGTCCATTTTAAAATTTGGTTCAAATAACTAGTTTAATTGAATTTTTTACTTTCTAATGGTTTGTTTTTGGTGGTGTGTGGACAGCAGCCTAAGGCTAGATATAAATATAAAAATTCTGTGGTTCTGTGTAATCTGACAAGTCAGAGACTCATAGACTCTCTGTGCTATAAGGAACTTGGAGATCTTCTGGTCCAATCCCTTCATTTTATGTATAAGGCAAATGAGCCCCAGAGAGGGCCTAGACTAGAGTCTTGATTTACTGGCACCACTGGGGAAGGAGATGTTTTGAATTAGTATTCTAGAAAACTGACACCCTTTTAAGGTACTTAATCTTTCTTTTTTAACAGTTCATTTTTTCTGAATGAAGTATAGTCACCTGCTTTGTTACTAGGGGGTACCAAACATAGTGCAGTCTTTTACTTGATGACTCATGGCTGTTGCTAGAAGATAGGGACTGGATTTGTGATTTCATTAATATAAGGAACTCCCAGATGAGTAACTTTCCTCTACCAATGCAGGACAGCACTTTCCCTGAAACTTACAGTCTTAGTTGCCTAGATTACTGAGAGATTAAATCATTTTTGTGTCACCAGGGTCACACAGCTAGTATGTGTTTGAAACAAGACTTGGACCCAGGTCTTACTGTCTCCAAATCCAGCTTTCTTTCCATCCCGCCACACTGCATCTCCTGACTCATGGATGTAATTAGGAATATCATCTAGAGTAGTGTGCTCAGAAGCTAATCAGGACAGGACCACCTCCTCTGTTAGGGTTTCTTTCTTTTTTTAAAGACAATTTTATTTTATTATCATATGTACCTTCTTTTCACACACACTCACCCACTGTGGGGAGAAATGGGGCCATGTTCAAAGCCTGCAAGAGGCCACCTAATCCAGTTCTTTCATTTTACAGGTGAGGAAACTGAGTCCCAGAAGCAATGAAGTGGCTTGCCCCAGGTCACACAGGTAGTAAGTGGCAGAGCCGGGATTAGAACTCAGGTCTTTTCACTCTAAACCCAGTAATTTTTCAACTGAATGATGTTGTTATTTGCACAAGATTAGAAGTTTACAGTCTCTACTCGTGATAGGAGAACACATTGCAATGACATCATAGATCCATCTAAGTGGCAAAGACTGGTAAATCAAGACAATTCTATAGACATGGTATTTTTAGGAAGACATTTGTTAAAGTCTTTCATGGTATTCTTTTGGACGAAATGAAGAGACGTGAGTTAGACAGTACATTTAGATAGATTGGGAACTGTTTGAATTGGACTCTAGTGGTTGTTAATGCCCCAGTAGGGCAACTCAGGGATCTATGTTTGGCTTTTTATCATTGACTTTGTATAGAGGCATTAGATTGTTACACTTACCAAAAATTACCCAAAACCCCACAAATTTGGAAGTTGGAGTGGGGAATGCTAACACAGAGATACCACAGGCTAGGGAGAATGTTAGATTGAATTGAGTAAGATTAATTTTGTTTTAATTTTTATTTTCATTAGGACATGTAGGGTGTCAACACAGATCAGCAAATGTTCTGCATTTTATAGTCTGAGAGTTACTTAGAGCACTGAGAAGTAAAGTGATTTGCCCACAGTCTAATGTGCATTAGAGGCGGGGCTTGAATGCCAAGTTGCCTCTCAAGATAAAATGTAATAGGGATGTAGCCTGTGCAGACCCTGGGACCTTCTTATCCAAATTCCCACTCCTACAGATGAGGTGAGTTCCCAAATCTTTGCTGTACCTCCTCTTCTGGTTTTAGGACTAATCCCCAAAGGTCAAGGGTAATTCTCTAATGCCATTGGCTTGAGCCCCCACTGTGGTGCTTTTCCCTAATATTATCAGGTGAGAATCAATCAAGGCTAACATGGGATTGAGTGGTTTGGATTGCACCCTCACAGAGATAAATGGAAGCAACACAATGCAGGCAGCATAGCTAGATGTTTCACTTGATAAGGATCTGGGGGGAGGGGTTTCATGGACTGTTTTCTTGGATTGGAACTTCTGTAGGATTTGGCTGCCAACAAATCTCAGGTGATTTTCAACTGTCAGAAGAAGACTAAAGTGCTTATGACTGTGCCCTGGTCAGAGCATGTTTGGAATATTATGTTTAGTTCTAGAAACCTAATTTTAGGAAGGCTATATTATGTGTTTTTTGTGTATATTTTTTGTGTATATTTTTTGTGTATATTTTGTGTATATTTATGTGTCTATATTATGTGTTTAACAAGATTAATATTAAGGAATAACCAGGTTCTTTGTGCTGCCTAGATTTCTTTTCTAGAAAGCAGGGACTACGTGTGGTTTCACAGAATAAAGCTGGGGTTCTTACTAAGTAACCAAGTGTTCCCTAGAGCCCTGAATAGGAGCTGAAGAAGGAATTACGAAGGAGATATGGATGGTTTTGAAATTGTGAAGAAGGCTAGAGATTGAATTCAGAGAAAAAGAAGTTGGGAGCATTGGAAGAGAAGGCAAAGGCAGCTAGGTGGTTAGTCTGCGTGGGCTATGTCAGTGGGTAGTTTATAGGGCTTGGAATCAGGAAGGGTTGAGCTCAAATCCTATCTTACAAACTTAATTACCTGTGTGACTCTGGGTAAATAACCTAAGCCTCAAATGTAAAATGATACAGTTGGACTTGATAGTTACTGTCATCCCAACCTGATCTAACAAGATTATAAAATGTAAGAGATGGAATCATTTAGGGATCATTTAGCTCAGCCTCTTCATTTTACAGATGAGGACACTGAGGCCCAGAAAGGTTAGGTAACTTGCTTAAGACTCTATTGGTAGTGAGTGAGTGGTAGAGCAGGGAATAGGATCTAGTTCCTTTGACTCCAAATCCAATGTTCTTTCCCTTAACATAATGCATCCCCAAACCATTCAAGCTGAAAGAAAAAGACTTCCGATGACTGTGTTTGAAAATAAGAGGGTGATCTCTACCCTCCCTTCTAGCTCTTCACCTACAATCCTAAGTTACGGTAAGTTGGAGAGCGATCTTGGAATGTGAGAATCAGTCAGGCACAAATATTATTCATGAAGAAAGAATCCGAGCAATTCTAATTCCATATTTGGCTCTTAGCTTGACAGAGATGGCGCAGCTAGGTGGCACAGTGCATAGAGCACCAGGCCTAGAGTCAGGAAGGCTCAGTTTCCTGAGTTCAAATCCAGCTCTGACACTAGCTGTGCGACCCTGGGCAAGTCACTTGACACTGTTTGCCTCAGTTTCCTCCTCTGTCAAATGAGATGGAGAAGGACATGGCAAACCACTCCAGCATCATTACCAGGAAAATCCCAAATAGGGTCACAAAGACACGACTGAATGACTGAACAATAACAATGGCGGGGATGAGCTGACTGGAAGCTTGTATCAGTTTCCTCACCTTAATGACTTTAAGCTAATTGGTATGAGATTCTCTCCTTAAGGGTCAAAATGAAGGCCCTGCAGGATAAAGGCCTTGCCCTTTGTGATGGGTGGGGCAGAGTTGGCAAGAGACAGTGGGGGAGAGCTCCAGCCTTTGTTTCCTCTTCAGGACTCTTCAAGCAGCAAGTTGTTTCAGTGCTGCTGGCTTTGAAGGAGATGATGGATGAGGCCAACCTCACTTCAACCCCTGCTGAAGGAAAAGACTCTGGGAAGACATGAGAGGGTGTGTTGGTAACCAAAAATGGGCTCCTTAGCACTTAGTCAACAAGTGCCCTTGACTAGTTTGGCTTTTTCCCCTGAACTGAATGCTGTTTGTATGTTGGATTGGAGTAAGCTTGTCGGCCCCTTCACCTTGCTTCCCTTGCTTAAGCTGATCGAAAGAACCTGTGCTTTCCCGGTCAACCCCTTCACCTTGCTTAAGCAGATGGAAAGAGCCTGTGCTTTCCCCAGCGTACCTTACACCCCCGCAGAAGCCGGATGGTTAAAAACAGCTTCTGTTGGGGCCAGAGGCTGCTACAGCCACAGCCACAGCCGAAGCTGAAGCAGGAGCTGCCGGTAGCAGAGCTGACCTACGGGAGGAAGCTGAACAAGGACTTGAGTCCAGTGGGTAATCTTTTCACCATGGAGGGGAAGCATGTATATGATTTTGCTTTACACCATCATGCTTCTCTGTGGCCTCCTGGTTACTCTTGTGAGGCGTACTTATTGGGCCTGGAAGCTTTTGATCACTATATCAAAATGGGGCTGCTGGTTCATGGGTTGGTTACTGCAGAGCCTAAATATATGCTTTGATTCTTCTGCCTCCTACTTTGAGAGTTTCTTATATCCAGCGGTTCCGAACTTTTCAGACATATATATGATCCTCTTTGAAATTATAAACTCTGCCCTCCTAATACAGAGGGGCTGGCAGTCAATATCATGTCTCTGTTCCCAGCTCACTACACTACAGATTTGGGGGAACTTCCCTTTGGGTGAGATCCAGGACTCTTGCTTAAGCTGAGTTTTCCAATTCCCAATGAGAATGTTACTTCACTCTATTTTGTCTGGTATTCATCTTCCTACATATATCCTCTCTGATTTTCTTTCTGCTACTAATTTGGATAAATGAGGTTTTTTTTTTTGCTATTGTTCATTGTGGAATTGGTATTAGGTAGGAAAGGGGTCAAGCTTGGGATCCTTCTTCTCCCCCATTACTAATGAGACAAAGTGATCAGAAGTTATCTTGAACCCAATCAAATCCCCAAACTAATAATATTTAAGGGAACAAATAGATATTCTAGGGTGGGGAACCAGCAGCCTCGAGGTCACATGTGGCCCTTTAGGTCCTTAACTGTGGCCCTTTGACTGAGTCCAAACTTCACAGAACAAATCCCCTTAATTAAAGGAATTTTCTGTAAAACCTGGACTCAGTCAAAAGGCTGCACCAGAGGAACTAGAAAGCCACATGTGGCTTTGAGGGCACAGGTTCCCCATCCCTCTTCTAGCCTGGTACCTTCCTTTCTCCAAGGAAGGCAAAATAGTGGCCTCTAGCCCCAACCTCCTGCTTCCTCTCCTGGCAGAAATGGAAGTCTCCCTTGGAGTAGGGTGGGGGGGAGAAGAGATTACAGATGTCCATTATCTGTTCTCCCTTTGAGCCATACAACAGCCCTTGGTACATGCAGGACCTCCTTGACATAGGTGGGCCTTCTCCCTATGATAGCATTTTCTCTATGATCTAGCCACTATTTTTTGAAATAGGGCTGTTCTCTACAGCAATGATGTCAAACTCAAATAGAAAGGGGATATACATACTGATCCCTGTCTCCAGTCTATTGACTTAGAAGGCCACATACTAACATCTGTGCTCTATTATATTTGGATTTATTTTGTTAAATGTTTCTCAATTCCATCTTAATCTGGCTCAGTAGCACTTGTGAGTGTTGTGTTTGATGCCTCTGCTCTACAGCTTCCCTTCTTCTCTGGTCCAACGGGTCATTTATCTTATGACTTATTCAAGTCACCCAAAGGGCTATTTTCTGTATGATATCACTGTTGATCTGGAGGGCTGTTTTCTAAAGTTAGCTTCCTTTCATGGGGGAGGGGCAACATTTTCTCTATGGTCTTCTTTCTAGATATTCTGTCTCCATGAAGGGCTGTTTCTCTCTTTTTCATCTCTTGTCCAAATGAGTATTTTCTCTGGGGTCTTCTAGCCACCTTAGAGCTTTTCTCTATGGCTTGGGTTGCATGTTTTCTAACTTAATGGAAATAATTGTTACCACTAGCCTCTCTATCTTCTGTGACAGGCCTGCGCAACCTGTGGCCTGTGGAAAAATGTAGAGGATGTCTTCCTCTAGGTATTTTGCGTACCACCTGAAATCCTTTGGAGTACCACAAGTGGCCCTTGGGGCCATAGGTTGTGCAGGCCTGTTCTATGGTTTGGTGACCTCTTTAGCCCTGGGGCTGCATTTTTCTCTATGGTCTCTATTTCAAAAACCAAAAAAACCCTGTTAGGTTGTGTTGTCAGGAAGCAACATGTAAGCGCATCCTATGCAGGTACACAACCTTCACCAGCCCTAAACCTTGCTGCACTTTGTTGTCAGCCTTCATTTGCCCTGGCTGTTGGTCTGGTCAGTTGAGGACTACTGTAGCCAGAAGGGTGGAAGAAAAGGTGGGAATAAGCATTTCTTACAGCAGCTACTGTGTTCCAGACACTGTGCTAGGTGCTTTTTTTAAACAAATATCTCTGGGAAATAGGGGCTATTATTATCTCCATTTTACAGCTGAGGAAATTGGGGAGCTAGTATCTAAGGTCACATTTGAATTCAGGTCTTCTTGACTCCAGGCTCAGCTCAGTATTTTCTGTACAGCTGTTATGAGCTGCCTTGCTTTGGCAGCGAGCTATGCTGTCTGCCCACTGTCCATGGAAACATCCCTTAGGGCCTTTGCCATGGTCTACACCACCAAGGCTGCCCCAGGAAGGAGGTGGCCAGGACTCTGGCTCTGATAAGGCCCATCCTCTCCTCATCCTGGGGTGTGAAGAGCAGGGGTGGGCACTGAGATTGTGCTGGAAGGAAGTACCTTTGTCCTGACCTTGGCTATCTGGCAGAATTTTGAAGCCTCGTTCACGTGCCACCTCATCCAGGAAGCTTCTCCTGGTCCTACGGATAACATCAGTCACCTCACCGCCTCTGTCACACCATGCTCCTTGCACAACCCCTCCCCTCACATTAGATTGTAACCTCCTTGAGTACAGGGGCAACTTTATAGGATTGTGTCTATGTCCTCTGCGCTTAGCGCAGTGCCTGGTACATCTGTATATACGGTGTCATTTGTGGTGGGTCTCTTTTTAGAAGTTCAGCGGATAGTCTTGGATTTTTTTGCCACTGTCACTTCCCACTGTTCCTCCCCCTCCCCTCTTCAGTGTAATAAAGGATAGGCCAACATACTAAGTACTTGGAGCCCCCAAGGAATAGGGTCTTACTAGAGCTCTCAGGTCTTTCATTGCTGTTTAATTTAGATTATTTCAGTCATTATGTGAATTGTTTATGTTCTGATGAATTTGTATCAGTTCATACAAGTTATAAAATAATAGATTTAGAACTTGAAGGAAGCTCAGAGGTCAGATAAGCTAACACCTTCATTTCACATCTGAGGGCTGAGGACGAAAGAGATTAAATGATTTATCCAAGGTAGTAGGATTTGAACTCCCAAGCTTCTGATTCCTATTTTTAGCCTACTGTATCTTCCCAAGTTTCTTTGTATTCTTCATAGCCATCTTTTCAGATGGCATAATAATCATCCATTTCATTCATCAGAGAAGCAATATGTCATAGTGGAAAGCATTGGAGTCGAGCATATCTATTGTGGGACCCTGGGCAGGCCACTTAACACCTGCCAAATAGGGCCATGGGCTCTAAAGTCCCTTCCAGCTCTTAATCAGAGATCCAATGTACCTCAGTTGGTTCAGGCATTTTCCTAATCTGGATGCCCAGTAGACATCATTCCAAATTACTTTCCAGAATGGCTCTGGACCAGTTTGCATCTCTACCAATAGTTTAGTGTGCATGGCCTCTGTGGTCCCTCCAATGTTTAGTGTTTTTCTTTTCCTATCATCTTTGCCAGTCTTATAGATGTGAAGTAGAGCTTCATGGTTGCTTTAATTTTCATTTCTCTAATTATTAGTGATTACTTTTCATATGGTTGTTAATAGCTTTGGATATCTTTTCTTTGAAAACTGCCTGTTCATATCCTTTGATCATTTATTAATTGAGGAATGGCTCTTGGGCTTGTAAATATGAATCAGTTCCTCATCTATCTTGAAAATGAGATTTTTCATATATAATGTCGTCATATACCACATAGCCACAGTGTTTGCTTTCACAGTATATTCCCCCCCTACAACCCACCTCCAACACATTGTAACCCACTGCTCCCCCCATCAAAGGAAAATATCCCATAACCTATTAGAGATAAAAATCAATGTAACATTTGATAATGAACCTTTCCCCTATCCTTAGATTCCAAAAAGGAAATTCTTGCTTGCTTCTCTAATTTTTATGTCACCTTTTATGTCTAAGTGAGATATATGTTTGGAACATCTTGGTATATGTTGTGAAGTGTTAGGCTAAACTCACTTTCTGCAAACCACTTTCCATTTTCTTAGCAGTTTTTGTTGAATAGTGTTTCCCCAGTAGCTGAAGTTCCTGTGTGTGTTATGAACCTGATCTGATTCACTAGTGGACATCTCTCTTTCTTAACCAGTACCAAATCACTTTATAGTAGTACACTTTGAGATCCCATACTGCTAGCTCACCTTCTTTCCCACTTTTTTATTACTTCCCTTGACATTGTTGATGTTTTGTTCCTTTCGATGAATTTTGTTATTTCTTTCTAGCTCTATACGGTAATTCTTTGTTAGTTTGGTTAGTATGGCACTGGATAAGTAAATTAAATCAGGTGTTGTTGTCCTTTTTATTGTTTTGACTCAGACTGCCCGTCAACAACCAATATTTCTGCACTCATTTCAGCCAATCTTTATTTCTGTAGAGTGTTTTGCAGTTGTATCTATATAGTTCCTGTGTATGTTTGTTCTCAAGTATTTTATATATTCTGCAATTATTTTAAGTTGAATTTTTCTTTCTCCTCTTTAAGGATTTTGTTGTTAATATATAGAAATGCCTATGATTTGTGTGGATTTATTTTATATCCTGCAATTTTTTCTTGATTTATTGTTATTTCAGTTAATTTTTTTAGTTAGCTCTCTGGTGTTTCTAAGTAAAGCATATTATTCTTCAAAAAGTAATAATGTTGTTCCCTCTTTCCCGCTGCTTAGTCCTTCAATGTCTTTTTTCTTATCTCATTGCTATAGTTAGCATTTCTAGCAGTATGTGGAATAGCAATACTGATCGTGGTGCTTTGATCTTATTGGAAAGGTCTCTAGGTTATTCCCATCACATATCATGCTAGCTCCTTTATTCTTTTGCTTTTTAATGTTTTCAATAGAAATAAGGGTTGTATTTTCAAAAGCTTTTTCTGCATCTCTTGATATGATTATATGATCTGCATTGTTGTTCTTTTTAATATGGTCTATTTATGTTGATAGTTTTCCTAATACTGAACCAACCCTACGTTCTTGGTGTCAGTCCAACCTGATCATCACCTATGATATTTTTGATAGATTGCTGTAACTTCTTTGTTAATATTTTGTCTAAAATTTTTGTATAGACATTCATTAGGAATATTGGTTTATAGTTTTATTTCTCTATTTTGACTTTCCCTGATTTAGATATTAATCATATTTGTATCCTTGAAAGAATTTAATAAGATCTATTTCTTCCTATTTTGCAAATAGCTTATGCAATATTAGAATTAATTGCTCCTCAAATGCTTAAAAGGATTCACCTAGTAGTAGTCACTATGTAATCCAGAAGGACAGGGGTTTTTCTTTGGGAATTCATTTGAGGATTCTCTAATTTAGATTGGGCTATATAGATTCTACATTTCTTGTTCTTTTAAACTGGAAACTCTGTATTTTTGTAAATCTTCATCAATTACATTTAAGTTATAAGTTCTTTTGGCATATAGTTAGACAACATAGCTTCCAAAAACTTCCATTTTTTCTTCATTTGTTATGAATTCTCCTTTTAAATTTTTGATACTGGTAACTTGGTTTTCTTCTTTCTCCTTTTTCAAATTAGCTAATAATGGTTTATCCATTTTGCTTGTTTAAAAATAGCTCTCAGTTTCACCTATTAACTTAATGATTCTTTTACTTTCTCTTTTATCAATCTATTTTTTGATTCTCCTAATCAGGTTATAAATAGGTCATATACATCCCTTATGCTGATCCATTTTTGCTATGGGTGGCCTCTTCTTTTTGTAGATCCTCCAGAACTATTGCAAATATCTTTAAGTGAGTATCTTTTATTTTTCAAGAAAAATGTATTTGAAGAATACTTCCTTTAGGCATTAGGAGACCTTGGGCAAAGCCATTCACTTTTGGGGGGCTTTGTTTCCTCCTCAGAATGCATTCTAAGATCCTAAAGATCAGGGCTTAGTTCAGAGTGTTACACAACACAGAACCACAAGAAGGAGCAATGAGAGGAGCATCCTGGTGCCATGGAATGAGCTCTGGATGTGCAGTCCCTGCTCTGCCACTCAGGGCACACGTACCTTTGATTGAATCCCTTAGCATCTGGGAGCCTCAGTTTCTTCAGCCTTAAAATAGTGCCAATAACATTTGTTCTTCCTATCCCACAGGGGGTGTGAGGATTGAGTGAGATTATGTTTCTTAAGTGCTTTGTAAACTGGCAGGCCTTTTATAAACTCAACTGTTATCATGAGGAAAATGCACAGCAAGTGATGAGGGTTTATATGGTGCCACAGCAGAGATCCCTCAAAGATGCTTCTTAAATAAACTCTCAAGGTAAAACAGCTCACTTGTCAGCATTTTTCCCTCATGTGAAAGGATTTGTTTGTAGCTAGAGGCGATAGCTACAGATCGGTGGAAGAACTCACTAGCTATTTTGCATACTGAAAACTCACCAACAAATTGTTTCCACACTACCACTGAACTTCAAAAAATGTGAAGTACGAGGGTTAACAAACTTAACCGTTTAAAGAGTCATGAAATGGACCGTTTCCGCTTTCCATCTGGCTTTTATCAAGTTTAAGGCAGTTTCAGAAGGACTGTTACACAATCAAAACACACAATCTCCCTAGGCAGATAATTCAATTTTAGAAATGAATTACGTATGTGCCTATAAGTAAATCCATCCCTATGCAGGGAGATAGCGACTCCTGTCAATGAGATAATCAAATCCAGTGATAGAGGCTCTCCTTGTAAACACTTTAAACTCAAGAAGGCCCCATATTTCTGTGCTGTGATGAATCCAATCAGAAACATTTCAGATTTACAGAAAAACCAAGTTGGAAAAAGGGCCATTCATTCCCAGCCCTGCAAGGTCTACAAGAGATGTTAGAAACTCAGTGATTTGCTAGATCAAACAAAGGGGCTGCCAAGTCAGTGTCTGAAAACAGCATTGACCAAAACAGGTGATGGGAACTACCAAAATGTATTTGGAACTTAGCATCCATGATTTGACATCCTGAGCCTCTGACTACCTCCTCATGAAATGTAAATAATTTCAGACTACTTCCTTTAATTATAAAGCAGAGTTCACAATAACAAACGTAGGATAATAATGGTAAACCATGGCCTTAGAAATGAAGCTTTGGATTTTTACATGGACCAGGTTCTATCTTGAGGATATGTCACATAATTCTTTCTTTTTCATCCTTCCACCCTGAGTATTCTCTGGAAACATCACAATTAGGCTCATGTCTAGGCCTCTACAGAGATGGCAAAATGGCCCTGAGCTCCCATGAAAGCATTGAGGCTAACAAAACACTGGCTATAGGCCAAGTCTTATCTCAACTGACAGAAATTGCAAAGAATTTGTCCTGAAACCCATAAAGAGTGAAACCATCTCTTCTCTCAGCAGAGAGCCCTACCTGATCAAGCAACCTTGGCCTGAAGCCCTCCGACCAGGAAAAAACATTGGGGGCAGGGGTTACTAGAAAGGTTTTTCCTTTTTCTAGGACTTGCACAATCCTCCTAACTGGGCAGTACTAGTCAAGGGCAAGGCCTGGGTTTCTCCTTCCACTTCCTGGAGGTTTGGCCCAGAAACTCTCTTACTGCCTGTCCACTGCCATCTCTGCTGCCACACAGTCGATCTCTGGAGGGGTCTTGTAGATAAACAGGCTTTCCCTCCAGGGAACCAAATCAGAGTCACAAGAGTACCTCTCTTTTTTGTTCCTATGTAGTGATAATAGCTCTTCCATATTATGGGAGGGAGGAGAAGAGAGGTAGGAAGTAGAGAGATACAGACAGATACTTGTGCCAAGAAGTTTGTGCTCTCAGAGGAGCTCACACTCCAATTGGAAGAGACAACACACATAAGAGGTTTCCATTATAGGTCTGATGGCCAAGTCCCTGGGTCCTCAGGGTGCTGCAGCAATTCAGATAGCGACTCTGGAACAGAAGGAAATTTGCAACTGACTCAGCCGCGCCCCTAAGAGGAACTTCATTTTCCATCAGGGAGCATTTTGTTTATTGGATATGTCAATAAACCTATAATCTCATAAATATAGATACTCCTTCTCACAGTGCAGGTCACAAAAAAATCAATCAACAAGGATTTATTAAATGCGCTCTTAAGATACAGAGACAGAAAGGAGATATTCCCTGCCCTCAAGGAATTTATAATCTGTGGGGGAAACAAGCAGATAAGTAAAAACAAAATAAGTATTTTCAGGTGGAAGCCTCCTGAACCAGGGGGTGCATGGTAATCGGGAAAGGATGTAGATTTACAACTATAAGGCTTGTTTGAGGAAACTGAGGTCCAGAAATCTTAAGTGACTTGCCCAAAGTCACATGGCTAGTGTCAGAGGCAGGATTTGACTCCAGGTCTTCTTGGCTCTACATCCAACATATCCAGTACATGCTGGACTTTGAAGGGGACTAGGGGTTCTGAGAGGTGGAGGAAGTTCATAGTAGGCATGGGGGACAGGTGGGAGAGGGAACGTCATGTATGAAGCCCTGCAAACTGGAAGGCACAGTATGTGAAGGGGAATAATGAGCAATAAGCTGAGAAGGGTAGACTGGAGCCAGATTGGGAAAGGCTTTAAGTGCCAGACTCTAAAGCTTGCTTTTTTACCCTTTTCTAAGCTTCCTCATCCTTCCAGCTCTTCAACCTATGGCCCTGTCATTCACTCGGATCCATACCACACATTGGTACATGAAGGTTTTCTCACAGCTCACTCATTGCATTTCTCAAAAGGGTTTTCTTGTCCTTTCTTACTATTTCAAATTTAGGCATTACCTTTCATTTCAGATAAACTGTCTACTGCATTAAAGAAACAGCTACCTGCAAGTTGCATCTAAGGAAATGATCCTTTTTATTATGCAGATTGGAGCTAGAAAGGACCTTGAAAGTCATCTAACATAACACACAGGGAAGTGACTTGTTCAAGGTCCTAAAGCTAGGATTCAGATTCAAGTGCACTGACCTCAGGCCTAATTTTCGTTCCAGTGCACCAGAGCCCTTTCAAATGAAACCAGATGGTGGGAAATCTGAACATTTTAAACAAGTTCAGTCTCCCTAGGTCCTAAATGTGATGTTTCATCAATAACAAAGCTCTAGCCTAAACTCTTCTTAAGGGGTCCCAAATGTACAACATATTGAAAGAGAAAAGTCAGCGGGTTCAGTTTGGCCAACTCTTGGTAAAATTGTTGAGTATTCTTTTGAACCAAGGAAATGTCCTAGAAAAAATGACCAACTTAAGGCACTTTTACAAGAGTGGTGAATAACCTTCAGAATCAAGGGCAAAATGAGGCACTCGAGCTCCATGACCTCCAAGGTCACTTCTGGTTTTCAAATCCTGGAAATCCATGAATCTGAACAAACAGCACATCCATCAGTTGCATCCTCTGAAAGCTTAATAGAGTCATTCTGTTTTTCTTGGAGAGCTTCCATTCAATTCAAATCTGTGCAGTGGATATGGCAAGTAAAAGAAAGTGACTAGTCTAAAAAATGCTCCTCTCATATGGTATCATCCCAGCTGCCCTACACTATCTCCACCCACCACTTCCAATATCAGGTAACTGATGTAGTGAACCACTACAGACCAGATGAGCGAAACTTTTGCACCTGCTCTGCGGAGTGAGCTTGACTGCTGGGGAGGTCACGCAATCCCCAGTGTTCTGGTTAATATCTAGTCAAAAGCCTGGCTGGGATTGGAAATTACCACTTTACCTTTTTGTTTCAGTCAGTTCACGTTTATTTTCTTTCCTCCACTCCCAATTAAAAAAATAACTCAGAACAAGTAGGCATAGTCAAGCAAAACAAATTCCCATGTTGGCTGTGTCCAAAAGTATATGTCTTATTCTGCATCTAGAGTTATACTTCATTAGTCCTCAGGAATTGTAACTGGTCATTACTTTGATCTGAATTCTTGACTCTTAAAGATTTACTTATTCTAACTTGTCACAAACCATCTATATAATATCTCCCCAAGCAGCAAGGTATCATTGAGTATAGGGTGAATGAGATGGTGACTCAAAATAGTCACAATAGTTCATGTTCTTGAGTCCTGTCATCTTTGTCAAGAAATGAGTGGCATGCTTCATCATACATGCTCTGGAATCACTGCATTGATGAATTCCCAAGTCTTCCAAAGTTATTTTTCTTTGTTGTATAAATATTGTAATTGTATAAATTACTCTTCTGGTTCTGCTCACTTCACTCTACATGAATTCATACAGGTCTTCCCAGATTTCTCTCAAAGCTTCTCTTTCACCATTTCTTTTTTTCTCTTGTTTTTAACTTAAGAATAAAAAAGTCTGATTCCAAAAATCTTTATTAATTTGCTCTTCCACTTTATTGCTTGGATGTTTCTTTGGTATTAGTAAAGTTTTTTATGTTTCATTTTTTATTTTAGTATACCTGTGATGGTAAAAGTGCCTAGAGAGCCACTCATCTGTCAACACAGCTTTGGTGGTTGTAGCAAGATTGTCATTGGTGCTTTTAGCCACTTTGCTGTCTTGCGAAGGAGCATTAGGAGGACAAGGTCAGCGACTTGTTTGGGCACTGGTAACCACAATGATAAGATGGTTGGTATGAACCATTGGCTCCATATTGGTTCTACTTGTCTTCTACTTCTTTAGTAGCCGGGGTAGAGTGTGGTCAAGGAAGTCTCTTTCAATATTATGAATGATAGTTGAGATTCTTGTGTACTATTGACTTAAGTTGTGTTCCTTCTTATCATTACTACAAGTATGCCCATGATGCCAGCCATAATAGCCATTTTGCTAATAGAACAATCTGCATCTTAGTGGCTACCTTCCTTTGGAAATCCATCTAGGCCAGTCATATTGCCTTTTAGGTGGTACAGTGGATAAAGTACTGGGCCTGGAGTCAGGAACACTCATCTTCCTGAGTTCAAATCTGGGCCAAGACACTTATTAGCTGTGTGACCCTGGGCAAGTCACATCACCTTGTTTTCCTCAGTTTCCATATCTATAAAATGAGCTGGAGAAGGAAATGACAAAGCACTCCAGTATCTTTGCCAGGAAAACCCCAAAGGGGGTCACCAAGAGTTGGACGTGACAAAACAACAAAAGCTGAGGTCTTCAGCTTTATTGAACGCTAGGTTATAGGCTCATTTGCTTTTGTATGTTGTGTACTTCTATTGATCAAACCTTTTTTAACTATCAATGTTTACTGTTTGGTTAGTATTGTTTGAGATCTGGTACTGCTAGGTCCCTTCCTTCTCTTTTAAGAAATTACTTCCCTTGGATTCTTGACGTTTTGTTTCTCCAGATCAATTTCCTCATTTTTTTCTGGCTGTTTGATTAGGATAGTATTGAAAAAGTAAATTCACTTAGGTAGTGTTCTAATTTTTATTATATCACCACAACCTACCCATGAGCAGTTAATATTTCTCCAGTTATTTGGGTCTATCTTTGTTTCCATAAAGAGTGTTTTGTATTTGCTTTCATATAGTTCCTGTATGCATCTTGGTAAACAGACTCTCAAGCATTTTATATATTCTGAAGATATTTTTGAATGAAATTTATATCTCTTCCTGCTGGATTTTGTTGGTAATATATAAAAATACTCAAGATTTATTTGGATTTATTTTATGTCCTGGAACTTTGCTGAATTTATTGTTTCAGTTAATTATTCAGGTGACTCTAGGTTTTTCCAGATAGATGTACCTTCCCTTTTCTTTGTCTTATTGCTACAGTTAGCATTTCCAGTACTGTGTTTAGCAGTAGTGGGGATAATAGGCATCCTCACTTTACCCCTGATCTTACATACCCAATTTGTTCTTAGTTTTAGATATATACCAGTTTAAGAAAAGTCCATTTATTCCTACAATTTCTAATGTTACTATTAGAAATGGGTATTGCATTTTGTCAAAAGCCTTTTCAGCATCTATCGATATAATTATGTCTTTATAATTTTTAATTAATATAGTCTGTTATGTCAGTCAAACATTTGTGAAATATTTACTATAAGTCAGTTACTATGATAAGCATTAGGAATTAAAATATAAAAAAGACAGTCTCTCTCCACAAAGAGCTTACATTTTAATGGGGTTAGACAACACATAAGAGGAAACTGAAATAGGATAGGGGCAGTACTCACAGAGAATAGGTAGAGAAGTCCAGGATGTCAGGAGTGGAGCCCAGAAAATAAAGACATGACTGGCTTGGGCACTTTCCTTAAAACTGAGGTTCTGGGAGGCACCTACAGACCAGAGGAAGAGGTGACAGAGGCAGAATGTACTTAGCATGTGAGAAGCCTAGGGTGGAGAGCACTTCTAGATCAGTACTGTCAAACTCACACAGAAATGGATCCCTGAGAGTTGCATACTGACTTAGAAAATAACATTAACATTATCTAAGTTTTATTTATTTTGTCAAATATTTCCCAATTACATTTTAATCTGGTTCAGCCATATGTTCAACATGTCTGTTGTAGAGTTAAGGAAGCTGCAGGGGCAGAGTGAACTTCCAAGGTGAAAAGGCTGTTGTGTCTTAGTGGAGAAAGTCTAGAAAGCCAGGAGTGGAGCCCTGAGAGAAATGAAGACATGCCTAGGCTGGGTGTTTTCCTTAAAATGGAACCAACCAACTGAAGAAAGGAGCCCTGTGAGGCAGAATGAACTTCCTGGGTGAGAATATGACTGTGATATGTCAGAGAAGGCACAGAGAATCTCAGGAGAGCTCAGAGAGGAATGAAGAGGTGGCTCTTTACATATTTAGAGATTTGCTTATTTCACCCAGCCCTACATTTTTGGTATAAATTTAATCCAGTCATAGCATATTGTCTTTTTGATGCTGTTTGTAGCCTATTTGCTAAAATTTTATTTAATATTTTTTGCATCAGTGTTCGTTAGGGAATTTGGTCTATAGTTTTCCTTCTCTGCTTTGTCTTTTCCCAGGATTTGGTATCAAGACCTTATTTGTATCATAGAAAATGTTTGAAAGGGTCCCCTTTCCCTCTATTTTTCCAAATAATTTATGTAATATTAGAATTAATTATTCTTTGATAGAATTCACTTACCACTCGATCTAATCCTGGGTTTTTTTTCTTCAAAGGTTCGTTTATGGCTTAATAAATTTCTTTAATTTATTGCTTTTTAGGTTAATCTGGGTTTTCTGTATTTTTGTAAGTATTTATCAATTTTGTCTAAACTGTTTTGTTAATATATAATTGGGAAGAATAATTTCTGATAGTTTCACCTTCAGTTCTCCATTTTTATTTGTAATATGAGCAATTTGGTTTTTTCTCCTAATTTTGTTAATCATATTTTTAATTTTTAGAACTGCTGCTTTTTTAGTGGAGGTGGGGTTATTGTTGCTTTTCTAGTTTTTTTATTACATATCCAATTTATGGAATTATTCTTTCTCTTGTTGATGAATGCATTCAGAGATACAAATTTTCCCCCCACGGACTGCTTTAGCTGTATCCCAAAAGTTTTGTTAAGTGGTTTTATTGCTGTAATTTTCTTTTATTACATTTTCTATTATTTCTGTGATTTGTACTTTGACCTGCCAGTTCTTTAGGAATAAGTTATTTAGTCCGGTGCTTAGGACAGTCCCTAGCATGTAGTAGGGATTTAGTAAATGTTTATTGATTCATTTATTGATTGATAGTCTCTGATTAGTTTTTATTTTTTTCTTGACAGGGTCTTTATTGCATATGATTGTATTTCATTATAGTGATTAGAGGATGGGTTTAGTAAAGCTATGCTTTTCCGTATTTGCTTGTGAGATTTTTATTTGCCTATATATTTTCAATTTTTATGAAGATCCCATGCACAGCTGAAAGATGTAAACTCTTTTCTGATCCCATTCAGTAATCACCAGAGTTGTATTATGTCTAATTTTTCTCAAGTTCTTTTCAAGTCCTTTTCTCCTTTCCTGTTCATCTTTTTGGTTAAATTTGTCTAAGTTTGAAAGGGGGTACATTGAAGTCTTTGACTACTGTAGTTTTGTGGTCTGTTTCTTACTGCAGTTGGATGATTATTTTTCCTTTAAGTATTTAGATACCATATTTTTGATGCACACACACACATATATATATATATATATATATATTAGATATTGATATATTATCTATAGTGAATTTAAGTTTAATGTTTTTCTGCTTATCTATTTTTATCATGTCTATTTTTATTGTAGTCTACTCTAAATTCACATTTGCTGCCCTTGCTTTTTTGAGTTTGCCTGAAGCATAATAGATTCTTTTTTCAGTGCCTTATTGTAAGTTTGTGTGAATCTTTATGTTTTGAACGTTCTTGTAAACAACATATTTTTGGATTCTGCTTTCTAATCAATTTTGCCATCCTTTTCCATTTTGTGAGTAAGTTCATTCCATTAACATTCACAGGCATGATTGTTAATTGTCTATCTCTCTCCATCTTGTCCTCTTGCAGTTTTCCTCTTTTTAACCTCATCCTCCCACTTTGCAAAGAAAATGGTCAAAGTTTACCTAATACTTGTGATCTATAAATGATGTGATCTTTTTCTACTTCATTGTCCCTCTTCTCTTTCCCTTGCCTTGCCCCATATCATAGGTTTGTTTTCTTTCTTCCCCTCCCTCCCTCTCTCTCCAAAGATAGTTTCCTTATTACCATTCCTTTAGCTATCCTTAACACCCCTCCACCTAGTCCTTTCCCTGTCCCTGCCTATTTTCCTGTTGCATATATCCATTCTCATTCTCTCCCTCCCTCTCTCCCCCTCTCCCGCTTTCCCCCTTTGGTTGAAGTAAACATGAGTTTCATTTCATGTGAAATAATGAATTCTCTCCTTTTCTTTTTTCTTCTTTTTTTAAATTAATTAATTATTTTTTAGTTTACAACACTCAGTTCCAAAAGTTTTTGAGTTCCAAATTTTCTCCCTCTCCTCTCTCCTGCACCCCCGCAAGATGGCATGTAATCTGATAAAGGTTCTACATATACCTTCACATTAAACTTCTTTTCCCAATAATCAAATTGTAAAGAATTATAACCAATGAAATGAACCATGAGAAAGATGTAACAAAACAAAAAGTAAAATAAATTTTTTTAAAAAGAGAGAGCAAATAGTTTACTTCAATCTGCATTCACATTCTATAATTCTTTCTCTGGATGTGGATAGCCTTTTCCATCATGAGTCTTTTGGAGCTGTCTTAGAACCTTGCATTGTTGAGAAGAGCCAAGTCTATCAAGGTTAGTCATCACAGAAGCAATGTGTCTGTGGTTGTGTACAATGTTCTCCTGGTTCTGCTCCCTTCACTCATCATCAGATCATATAAGACTTTCTAAGTTCTTATGAAGTCCATCTGCTCCTCATTTCTTGTAGCACAATAGTATTCCATTACATTCATATACCCAACCTGACAGTTCAAGTTGGGTAATGCTGCTATTCCTCCTTCTCCTCTCAGTGTACCAACTCTCCCAGACTAAACTCATCATGAAGTTGTCACTGCCCATTGCACCCAGGACCCCCTCCCCAAAATGATTTGAGACTCTCCCCTTTTTCATCCCCCAAACTCAATCTCTACCTTCTACTGCCTCTTCCATTCTCTAGTAGCTCTCTTTCTTTCTTTATTGTTTAACCCATAGACTTGGCATGAATACGTCACCTATTCTTCCCTCCTTCACCTCCTCTGTCCCAATATACGTACCCTCCCACTTGGAAATACCATCCCACAAAATGCCTTGGTTCACCTCTAGAAGTGTGTGGTGCTTCAGTTCAGCTCCTATACCATCAGCCCTCCTGTTTCTTCTTACATCTGTTCTCCTGTACCCTACCTTATTCACTGACTATCCCTCTTTGTCCTTTTTTTAACCTCATGTCAATCTTTTTTAAAGTAACCTCTGAACAAGGGGTAATTGATTTTATTATTTACTCTTTTTGTGATAGGTGTATTGTTGATCACTGGTGTTCCTGTTGCTTGTGTTATTTGCAAGTTGAAAATTCTGTTCTCATCTGTTTTGTTTTACTTTTGGTTGTTTTTTGTTTTGTAGCAAGAAAGCTTCAGATGTCTTCCTGTTGTTGAATGTCCATTTTTTCCTTGCAGAGAATGTCATTTTGGGTATAGCTTGAGAGTCTTTGCATGTGCTTTTTGGAATATACTATTCATTCCCAAGCAGTGGCACATGGTGGCTGGTGGGGAGAGCCTCCTGAATGAGTGCTTTAAGGATTTTAACTTGTGGAGATTTGTCTTTTTTCCACCATAGATTTAGCTGTAATTAGTAAACATCCTATTAATAACTAATTTTGGTTTTGAGGTTTGAAGAGTTGAAGTAGTTGGAAGAAAGTGATTAAAAAAGCAAACTGAGGTTTCTGGTTTTATGTACAATCTTTTTTGTTCTTGTACATATATTTATGTTATTTAATTTTTCTTCCCTGTATACTTAAATTTTGTTTCTTATTGATTGAATTTATAACAATGGAAAAAATATATACATTTAAAGGTTATGCCTGTAGTTGGCTTCCTCCTCTACCTCAGTGGTTTTAGGAGATCATGTTACATAAAGAAAAATGGAAAGGCCATAAGCCTTGTTGTGCTTATCCCTAGAGGGCAGTAGATGGAAAGTGCTAAGAAGCAAATTACATGGCCATGGCATTAGAATGAGGAATAGATCACAAGGTACCTGCTGTTCTGCTGACCCTCACTCTGCAATAGCAACTCTTCTTTAACAGTGGAGAAGTTCTGAATTCATTTTTTAACAGTTATCCTGCATATAAAATCACTTACATAATAGCCTGGATATATATTTATAGCAATGTTTCATTTCACATATATATTAAATATATGCATGTACATGTATATATGTTTATAATCAGCCTCCATGTATATGTGCATGTGTATTTATGTATAGTAAAAGTTATTCGATCTTATGTTCGTTGTCCAAAGTGACAGTGGGTGAATGGTCATGGAAACAGTCAAAAATACCAAGTAATCTAATCTTTGCAAATTCCTCCCAGTCCTTCAGTTTGAAGTAACTAACTCAAGCAAAGAAATTGAACCAGATTCCAACAATGATGAATCGGTGGAGATGCATTTTTAAAAAACTAACAATCAATCTCCTATGATCCTCTGAATTCTTTTTTTTTTCAGGCTGAAAGCTTTATTGGTGATGACAGCTGACAGACATTCCTTACAACTTTGTGGACTAGGAAAGTGGTTCACATATTTTGGCACTTCGTTTTCAAGAGGAACTGGACTAAGTTCTTGCCAACATTCCACGAAATTACACCTTTAAAAGGCTTTTTTGATGTCTCTACTCTTTTGCTCCAATATTCCTGGAAAATCCTCGAGTAAGTACAGTTATTGCATTCCCCAACAAATGGCCTCCCCGTAATCAACCCTCACAGAGTTCAGGAGGTCCCCATTTTCATGGGGGAAGTGCTTTAATCAAGATTAATTTTTTCCAGTTTTCAGTAATCGGAGCTCTTCCTGAGTTTGCTTCAACCCTCCTTTCAGATGAAATTATCAAATTTCCATGGCAATTAAATGAAAAAGTTTGAGCAAATGGATCACTCTGTACAATGGACAACAAGAAGCAAGTGAAACTGACTTGGGGGGAGGGTAGGAAGGGGGCACAGGTTTCAGCATGAAGGCTGCTGGCTGTTGGAATGCTGGCTGCAAAGCTGCCCTTTCACAATAGAAAGGGTTTTGTTTTCTTGCCAGATACATTTCCTCAGTCATTTTATCTGTATCCCCTACCAAACAAAGCTGATTCTGGTGAAAAGAACCATAATCAAGAAAACAAATAACAGCATAAAAATTCATTATGCAATTAGAAAAACAAATGGCTGGTCCTAATTCAGGGCAGATAGGAACGACTGCCAGATTGGTTAACCTTGTAATACTAGCCATCGCTGCAATCTGGCCTTCCTACTATAATCTAAAAGATTTCAAAGGAATAAGATTTGAACATTGGATTTACTATTTCTTGGAGTCAGAAAACCTCAGTTTTGAAAGCAGTGTTGTAACTGGGGTCTGCCCTGGGACACTGAAATTTCAAGGTTGCAAAATTTAAAATAATGATTTTTCTAATTGTCAAATTATAAAGACTGTTACATTTACATTCTGAGCGCTTGTATTCCAGTAGCACAGAAACAACTGAGCTTCCCATCTAAATAGCAAGAAAACAAGTTAAAATAATAGGGAGCTACCAGGTATCACTAACATGGTGGCTTTTCCTTAGGTGAACTCCTTCCCAACAGGCCTGGGATCCATTCTACACACTTAGGCTTTTTCTTCTTCTTACTCCATACGCAAGACATAGAATGTGCTCAACACTAACAAGCAAGCCTGCTTCTGCTTGAACGGGCCCTCTCCTCTTCCCCTTAGCCAAACCTGGATCACAGGGTTTCCCTTCTTGTTTCCTTTAATCCCTCCCTCATTAATCTATCCTCCAAAGTTAGAGCTTGTTTTGCTTATGACTAATCCTTCCTGCCTGTTTCCCTGTTGAGTTTGATCTTTTTATTCCCTATACTCTTTGTGTGTGTGCATCCAAGCCTTACAGCATTTCCTCCTGATGGAACAATATCTCAGAGACTCTCTCATAGGGCTAGTGTTGGGGTGCCCTCCTTTCTCCCTCCTACTTAAAATAATCTGTGTTAATTACTTCCTGAATTGTTTAAATATCACAAATCTCCAAGTTGATTTGAAAATGACTGAATACAGAGAGCTTCACATTGTTCCTGGGCTAACTTGGGGAATTTGTATAAAGCACTGGGAAATTTCTGTATTTATAGTCAGAAGACCTGGTTCAAATCTGCACTCTGCCATGTCTGTGTGATCTAAGCAAATTCCTTCACTTCTTTGGTCCTTATCTGTGAAATAAGGGAGTTGAATTAGATGACCTTTAAGCTCCTTTTCATCTCTAAAACTATGGTCCTATGCTTTCTTATATTGTTTTAGTTTGTAACACTTTACACATCTTTTCTCTTAAACATCTGAAATCTATTCTCCAAAAATATAAAGTGCATATTAAAATATCCCCTGCTATCTCTATCACCAATTCTACGATGGAATGGATAATGGGATTTTATTAGTTGAGTGTTTTTTTATGTCACTGTAGTTTAACAAATAGTATGTTTTAAAAAGGTCTGAAAATACTTGGGGACCTCCCACCTCTATAAAGAGATAAGGTGGGAGTATCTCCTCATACCTTTTTGTGGTTTTGCTTCCCTTGTAGTCATTATGTATATTGCTTTCCTAGCTCAGCTTCTTTCATTTTACATCAATTCACGTAGATCTTTTCTTGCTTCTCTTCCATTACTTAAACGTACCCACGGTTTGTTTAGCAATTCCCTAGTGGATAGCAAATAACTTATCACAAAAAGTACTACTAAAAATATTTTGGTGTATATGAGGACTTCCTTCTTATCAAGGGCTTCCTTGGAGGTATAAGCCTAGTAAAAGAATCTCGGGGTTAAAGAAGATGGGCATTTTAGTCACTTTATTTCTTGAATTCTGAACAACTCTACCAGCAATGCACTAATATGCCTAACTTCCCACAGTCCCTTCCAGCATTGACTATACATCTTTGATCATATTTGCCAATTTGCAGGGTGTGAGGTGAAATATCAGAGTTGTTTTGATTTACATTTCTATTATTAGTAGTAATAGAAGCATTCTTTCATGTGGCTGTTAATATTTTTCAATTCTTTTGAGAACAGTTTATTCATATCCTTTGACCACTCATATATTGGGGAATATATTTTAAAATCCATGACATATAAACAATGGGAAAATGTGATAAAGATTTTTTTTCCCATACATCTCCTATGTATATCTGTGACAGGTGGGATCTGCTTCTTAATATTTTTATAGTATGGTCTTTAATTGTAAGGTCATGGATCTACTTAGATGTATTGTGGAATATGGTATAAGGTCTAATCCTGATTTCTGCTAGGTTGCTGTAGTGTTGTCCCAGATGTTTTTTATTAAATAAGGAGTTCTTTCCTAAATAATTCATGTTTTCTAGTTTATTAAACACTAGGTTATTAAGTTCCATTATTTCTGATTCTTCCTTGTCTAGTCTGTTCCATTGTTCTGCCTCTCTATTTTTAACCAATACCAGATGGATTCAGTGACTGCTACTTTATAATACAGTTTGAGGTCTGTAACTGCTCTTCCCCCTTCATTGCTATCTCTTTTTATCATTTCCCTTGATATTCTTTATCTTTTGTTTTTCCAAATGAATTTGTTATTATTTAATCAAGTTTTGTAAAATATGCCTTTGACAGTTTGATTGCTATAGCATAAAAAGTGTGAATTAACTCTGGTATCATTTTGTCATTTTTATTGTATTGGCAGGCCCAGGCATGAACACTGAATATTATCTTCCCTTTCTATCATTGCATCTTGGATTTTGTTATAATATAGAAAATGGTGATTTTGAGGGTTTATTCTATAGCCTGAAATTTTGCTGAAGCTGTTAATTGTCTCAGTATCTTAGGCTGATTTGGTGGGATTTTCTAAGCAAACTATCTTATCATCTGAATATAGGGATAGTTCCAGCTTCTCTTTACACCTTTAATTTCCTTATCTTGTCTTATTGGTTGTGTTATATCAAACAATCATGGAGAGACTTTCACTCACATATTTATTGGGAGAAGTTCTAGTGTACCCCCATTTCATATGATGATGGCTTTTGTGATATTAAAAAGGTCTCTTTCTACTACTTTGTAGGGTTGTGTTTTTTATGGCGTAAATGAGTGTTGTATTTTGTCAATGGCTTTTCTCTGCATCTGTTGAGATAATCATAATTTCTTGTAAGCAACAGTGTGGGGTTTTGTTTTTGTATCCAATTTGTCACCTTTTAATTTTACTGGATTGTTTCAATTTAAAGTTAGAAGTTAGGTTTATATATTTTTTCCTTATTCTATAAACAGAACTAAATGTATCAGTTCCTTTTTCTTTCTCTGTCTCTTCATTACATATCATTCCCTGTCTTCCTAGACTTTTCATCTTTGATTCATGGGCCTTATACTTTTATTTAGTCTCTTATGGCATTAAATCTTCTAAGGTAACTCAAAGTTTTAAAAACAGATGTTCAAAAACAAAAAAAGTTTTTGCATGCAACTAGAAAATAAAATACACAGGCAATGGGGCATAGAAATTTATCTTGCCCTACAAGAAAGGAAGGGAAAAGGGGATGGGAGGGGAGTGGGGTGATAGAGGGGAGGGCTGACTGGGGAACAGGGCAGCCAGAATATATGCCTTCTTGGAGTGGGGGGGAGGGTAGAAATGGGGAGAAAATTTGTAATTCAAACTCTTGTGAAAATCAATGCTGAAAACTAAATATGTTAAATAAATTTAAATTTAAACATTAAAAAAAATCTTCTAAGGTGCCTGTTTTGGGTTCCTTCCTCTAAAGTTTCTATATTATTGCCTTGCGGGTGATAGAGTGGCTATTTCCCTGTGGTAGGAATTGTTCCTGTTTCCCTGTTTATGCAGTTCATTTTGTTTTTTACTCTCCCCATTTAGCATGAAGCCTCTTCCCTGGATCCATGGCCTGTTTCCTCTTCAGGAGGTCACTGGCCCCCAAGAGCTCTGCTGAGGTAGGATGCTTGGTTTCTAAGTACAAATCCCTTGCACTATAAGGCCCACATCTCCCTCCTACTGAAACAAGATTTCCTCCTTTCTTTCCCTGCTTTGCCTCCTTACCCACTGTCCTATAGGTTCTCTTTTTCCTTCATTGTTAACCTTCGACTTGATTTGAGTATACCCCCATACTGCCCTCTGTCTCACCTTTTGTATTGGCAATCAAAATGGGCTCTTAGCACTTAATTCAACCAAGTGCCCTTGAAGAGTTTGGCCTTTATTTCCTTGATTAAATTAGGAGTCCTTGATGACCTCCTTGCCTCAAGGGAAAGCCTAGTTTACATGGGTTTGAGTGACATGTTTGTGATATCAGAGACTTTTAGACCACATGGGTTTAAGTCACATTTTGTGATGATTTTAGGTCACGTGGGTGAGTCGTATGTGTGACTCACCCTTGACCCTGAAAAAGAGATAAAACCAGAGATTGGCTTTCTCTTTTTGGAGCTCTGACCCACAGCAGGAGTATTGCATGACTCTGGGCCAGCCCTTGTGGAGCTCGAGGCTGAACTCAGATGTTGGTAACTATGAATTGTATTTGGTCTGTCTGTTGATGTTTGTAATTTGTTTGTGTTTGCTCTGAAGTTCAGGTTGCTGGCTTTTTCCCCTGAACTGAGTGAGTGATATTTGTAGGCTGGATTAAAGTAAGATTGTTAACCCCTTAATGTTGCTTTCCTTAATAAATCAGATCAAAAGAACCTGGGCTTGCAGTGTTCTGTGAGCTGGTTGTTGTTGGTTTTTCACCCCCACAACAGCTGCTAGCTGGCGTAGTCGGCAGCATCTGCATTTTAAAAGGAAGGTATGGCATTTTGGGGTACTGGGGTGGTTGAATGCTTCCCAGTTTTTGGATTGCTCTTTGTACCTGAGGTGACTATGGTTCTATGGAGCCCCAGAAGCAACAAAGGCCTGAAGGAAAACAGCCTGCTGGAAGCTGGGACCAGAGCAGGAGATATTCCCTCCTTCCCTCTCCCCAAGGTACTAGCACTCCAGAAGAGACAGGCTGGAGCAAAGGCTGTGGGATAAAAAGCCCACGCATGGGGGAGGGTTGGATGGCTGGGGCGAGGGCTTGAGCTGATAAGCCTGGCTCCAAAGGACTGTGCTGAAAGGGTGAATGTTTTGAGATCGTATTGTATGTGGGGTTTTGAAACAGGAGCAGGGAACTGCTTTTCTACAGACTTGAGAGAAAAAGCAGAGAATGGCCTTCATGCAGATTTGGTGGGAGTAGCTGGTGAGGAGAGAGAAAAAGCTGACTGTGGCTGCCTACATTAACCCAGACGGAGTGGAGGGCTGCTTGCAAAGGAACTTTGGAAAGCTGAAAGGGCTGAGCTGCCTTGGAGCTGACTTTAGTGAGATGAGCGAAAAGGTGGAGAATCACCTACATTCCGGCAGAAGCCAGACACAGCCAGCCCTAGTTGGAACCCAGGAGTTTGGAATTCAGCCCTGGGGCAAGATGGAAACTTTGCAGCAAGGAGCTAAGTGTATCTCTGTGCTGCCCCCCCCCCCCCGGGCCTGTTTGGGACCCAGGAGGGAGGGGTAGATTTGTTTATGTTGGGGTGGGGGAAGTGCCTTGGACCCCCAGGGACCCCACCCTGTTGGCTTTATTGCCCAGCTGCCCCTCAGGACTTGGAAGCAGGGACTGGAACAGCATAGGGAGAACAGACCCCCAACAGAACTTTGTTTGGACTTTTCTTTGAGTTGGGACTTTGGGTACCAAGAGGAAGCCTGCAACTATAGTGTGGGGAGAAGGAGACATCTGCAAGAGAACTTTATTTGGACAGGCTGTATTAGCTAAAGAGATTAACTTGCTTTGACCTAGGGGTGGACATTTGAATTGTAAACAAGTATTTTGGGAATGATTGATTGAAGAGATTAACTTGCTTTGACCTAGGGGTGGACATTTGAATTGTAAACAAGTATTTGGGAATGGCACTGAATGATATGTTTAGCTTTGTTGTGAATGATATGTTTTCATTTCCTGCTTGATTGGATCACAGTGTTTATGCTTCTATTGTTCCAGGACCCATGGCCATTTAATTTAGATTTTTGTTAGGCTATAGACCTGGAAGGGGTGTAGTGTTTCAACAATCCGGCTAGCAGCTGCTGTTGGGGTGAAAAACCAATAACAACCAGCTTGCAGAACACTGCAAGCCCAGGTTCTTTTGATCTGATTTATTAAGGAAAGCAACATTAAGGGGTTAACAATCTTACTTTAATCCAGCCTACAAATATCACTCACTCAGTTCAGGGGAAAAAGCCAGCAACCTGAACTTCAGAGTAAATACAAGCAAAGTACAAACATCAACAGACAGACCAAATACAATTCATAGTTACCAACATCTGAGTTCAGCCTCGAGCTCCACAAGGGCTGGCCCAGAGTCATGCAATACTCCTGCTGTGGGTCAGAGCTCCAAAAAGAGAAAGCCAACCACTGGTTTTATATCTTTTTCAGGGTTAAGGGTGAGTCACACATAAGACTCACCCACGTGACCTAAAATCATCACAAAATGTGACTTAAACCCATGTGGTCTAAAAGTCTCTGATATCACAAACATGTCACTCAAACCCATGTAAACTAGGCTTTCCCTTGAGGCAAGGAGGTCATCAAGGACTCCTAATTTAATCAAGGAAATAAAGGCCACACTCTTCAAGGGCACTTGGTTGAATTAAGTGCTAAGAGCCCATTTTGACTGCCAATACACCCTTTCATCACACACTGAGGCAGGTTTTTGGGAGGGTTAGTTGGGGACTTTTCAGGCCTGTTTCTCCCCCTCCCTTAGATTTGCCTTTTGATTTCACCCTTATCTCTTTGTGTACTTTTAGAAAGAAATCTCTTAACAGTTTCTTTGTTGTTAGTTTCTTGTACTTGTCTCTGCTTGCTCCATTTCTTTACCTTTCTTGTATTTCTGTTGTCTGAGGTATTTGAAAAGCACATAGTTATTCAGGTCTCATCTTCTTTCCCAGAATTCTCTGAGTGCCTCTTTTTTTTAAAATTTATTTATTTAACAAATTTGGTTTTCAGCATTGATTTTCACAAGAGTTTGAATTACAAATTTTCTCCCCATTTCCACCTCCCCCCCACTCCAAGATGGCATATATTCTGGTTGCCCTGTTCCCCAGTCAGCCCTCCCCTCTATCACCCCTCTCCCCTCTCATCCCCTTTTCCCTTCCTTTCTTGTAGGGCAAGATAAATTTCTACGCCCCATTGCCTGTGTATCTTATTTTCTAGTTGCATGCAAAATTTTTTTTTTGTTTTTGAACATCTGTTTTTAAAACTTTGAGTTCCAAATTCTCTCCCTCTTCCCTTCCCACCCACCCTCCCCAAGAAGTCGAGCAATTCAACCTAGGCCACACATGTATCATTATGTATAACACTTCCACAATACTCATGCTGTGAAAGGCTAACTACATTTTGCTCCCTCCCAACCCATCCTGCTTTATTGAATTTTCTCCCTTGACCCTGTCCCCCTTCCAAAGTGTTTGTTTTGATTACCTCCACCCCCATCTGCCCTCCCCTCCATCATCCCCCCCTTTTATTTTTTTTATCTTCCTCCCTCTTCTTTCCTGTGGGGTAAGACACCCAACTGAGTATGTATGGTATTCCCTCCTCAGGCCAAATCCAATGAGAGCAAGGTTCACTCATTCCCCCCTCACCTGCCCTTTCGCCTCCTCCCACAGAACTGCTTCCTCTTGCCCCCTTTATGCGAGATAATCCACCCCATTCTATCTCTCCCTATCTCCCTCTCTCAGTATGTTGCTCTCTCATCCCTTAATTTCATTTTATTTCTTTTAGATATCTTCCCTTCATCTTCAACTCACCCTGTGTCTGGTCTCTTACATATATATATATATAAAAACACATATATATACATACATACATACACATACATACATATACACATAGATATATACATACATACACATTCACTTATATATATACATATACATATATATATATATATATATATACATATATATATATATATATATATATATATGCATATTCCCTTTAACTACCCTAATACTGAGGTCTCATGAATCATACACATCATCTTTCCATGTAGGAATGTAAACAAAACAGTTCAACTTTAGTAAGTCCCTTGCAATTTCCGTTTCTTGATTACCTTTTCATGCTTCTCTTGATTCTTGTGTTTGAAAGTCAAATTTTCTATTCATTTCTGGTCTTTTCACTGAGAAAGCTTGAAAGTCCTCTATTTTATTGAAAGTCCATATTTTGCCTTGGAGCATGATACTCAGTTTTGCTGGGTAGGTGATTCTAGGTTTTAATCCTAGCTCCATTGACCTCCGGAATATCGCATTCCAAGCCCTTTGATCTCTTAATGTAGAAGCTGCCAGATCTTGGGTTATTCTGATTGGGTTTCCACAATACTCAAATTGTTTCTTTCTGGCCGCTTGCAGTATTTTCTCCTTGATCTGGGAGCTCTGGAATTTGGCAACAATATTCCTAGGAGATTTCTTTTTGGGATCTATTTGAGGAGGCGATCGACGGATTCTTTCCATTTCTATTTTGCCCTGTGGCTCTAGAATATCAGGGCAGTTCTCCTTGATAATTTCTTGAAAGATTAGGCTCTAGGCTCTTTTTTTGATCATGGCTTTCAAGTAGTCCAATAATTTTTAAATTATCTCTTCTGGATCTATTTTCCAGGTCAGTGGTTTTTCCAAGGAGATATTTCACATTGTCTTCCATTTTTTCATTCCTTTGGTTCTGTTTTATAATATCCTGATTTCTCATAAAGTCACTAGCTTCCACTTGCTCCAATCTAATTTTTAAAGTAATATTTTCTTCAGTGGTCTTTTGGACCTCCTTTTCCATTTGGCTAATTCTGCCTTTCAAGGCATTCTTCTCCTCATTGGCTTTTTGGAGCTCTTTTGCCATTTGAGTTAGTCTGTTTTTAAGGTGTTGTTTTCTTCAATGTATTTTTCAGTATTTTTTGGGTCTCCTTTAGCAAGTCATTGACTTGTTTTTCATGGTTTTCTCACATCCTTCTCATTTCTCTTCCCAATTTTTCCTCTAAATCTCTAACTTGCTTTTCCAACTCCTTTTTGAGTTCTTCTATGGCCTGTGGCCAGTTCATGTTTTTCTTGGAGGCTTTTGTTGTAGGCTGTATGACTTTGTTGTCTTCTTTAGGCTGTATGTTTTGGTCTTCTTTGTCACCAAAGAAAGAATCCAAAGTCTGAGACTGTATCTGGGTGTGCTTTTGCTGCCTGGCCATATTCCCAACCTACTAACTTGACCCTTGAGTTTTTCAGTGGGGTATGACTGCTTGTAGACTAACGAGTTCTATGTTCCACGTTTGGGGGGGAGGTGCCAGCTCTGCCACCCCAGCACTGTTCCTTCCCCAACCCCCAACCTGGACTGGGCTTAGATCTTCAGCAGGCTGTGCACTCCTGCTCTGATCCGCCACTTAATTCCTCCCACTAGGTGGGCCTGGAGCCGGAAGTAACAACAGCTGTAGCTGTCCCACCTCCGCTGTCCCCAGGGCTGGAAGCCGAACCACGAACTCCTTCTACTCCTGCAGCTTTTCCCACTAACCTTCTCCGCAGTCTTTGGTGTTTGTGGGTCGAGGGGTCTGGTAACTGCCGCAGCTCACATATTCAGGGCGCTAGGGGCCCCATCCGTCCGACTCCAAGTTTGGTTGTTCCACGCCGCTCAGGCTGGGCTCTGCTCCACTCCGTTCCCAGATCCGTGTGGAATAGACCTCACCCAGAGACCATCCAGGCTGTCCTGGCCTGGAGCCCTGCTTCCCTCTGCTGTTCTGTGGGTTCTGCTGTTCTAGAATTGGTTCAGAGCCATTTTTTATAGGTTTTTGGAGGGACTCGGTACGGAGCTCACTCTAGTCCCTGCTTACCTGCCGCCATCTTGGCTCCGCCCCCTGAGTGCCTCTTTTGAATTGGCTGCTCCATGTTTTTCCACGAGTGATCAGGCTCCCAGTTTCAGGGTCCAGGGGGATGCACTGACTGTATCTTGAGCTCCTGGGCTCTCTGAAACATTGTTTCCTCCCTCCCAGAGTTGGGTTTTCTATTCAATTGTTCCATTTGCCTATCACTTGTTCCGGGAGTATTTTTCTGGAGGCAATCTCTCTAGGCTTCAGTTTGCTCTTCTGCATAATAAGAAAATGTAAATCAAGTTGTGAAGGGAAAGCACTTGTTTGGTTTTGCCTCCAGAACTGAATAAATATTAGCTTGAAGTGTTTATTTAGAAGGAAGGGCCATGGGAGGTTGGGAGAAATCTTTTGCAATCCCTAATGGCCGTTCTCTTGATCCTCATCCTTCTAGACCTCTCTGGATCTCGGCCACTGTCTTGTCCCCCTTTCCATTCAGTTTCTGTGATATCCCTCTCCTTGTTCTCTGCCTTCTTGGCTGCTTTCTCACTCTCCTTTGCTGGATCTTCATCCAGGGCAGGCCCATTCACCTTGGGTGGCATGGTCCTGGGCTGCTTTCTTTTCTCCCTGTATAGGATTGCATTTTATGATCTCATTTGTTGTCATGGTTTCAACGATTATCTCCTATCCAGTTCTCCTTGTCCATACCTCACATCTTTCTCTGCCTCCAGCTCGAGCAGCCTTTTAGACATCTTAAATGCAATCTTCCCTCCAAAACTCCTCTTCTGATCTTCCTCATTACTACTGAGGATTCCACTTTTCTCTTAGTCACCAAGGTTCATACTCTAGTTCATTCTTGACACCTCCCCACTACCTTCCTCACCTGCTATCTGGCCCATGGCAATAAACAGAGCCCACTGGCTGGGCTCCCTGCCTCAAGGCTCTCCCCATTCCAATCCACCCTTCACCCAGCTATCAATTCAACTCCTCTGGCTTTCAAAACCCTTCATAATATGCCCAATCCCTTCCTACCTTTCCAATATTTTTACATTTTATTCCTCTTCATAGACTCTGCAATCCAGTGACACTGGCCTCCTTGTTACTGATATACTCCTCCTGACTCCACGTTGTTGGCGATTGTCCCCCATGCCTGGAACACTTTCCTCTGGAAGAAGCCTTTCCTCTAAGATTATTCCTAGTAACTGTACACAGTAGGCACTTAAGGTAAATAGACTGATATCAGTACCTCAAATCTTACACCAAGAGATCTGCTCTGATAGCCACACATTTCATCTTGGGGATTTGATTATAAGACTCCTTATCACAAGGCTCAAGGCCTAGAGATTAGTCTTGAGGGTAGGCCTTAAATGTAGATCTTGAGATCTATCTTGTCCTATCTATATGTCAAGGTCCCTAAGTTTATAAGTCTTGGATTTGAGTTCTCTAGGTCTGTAGTTTTATGTTTTGAGGAGTCTAGGTCTTAGTTTAGAGGTATCTCTAAGACCCAGATGCCTCAAGAACTAGATTTAGTGTGTAGAGACTGTAAGGTAAATACACCCAGTGGATGTCTTATGGTCTCTCCATATCTAAGACTTATGTACCTTGCTTCTTAAGACAAAGAGATCCTTAAATAAAGGTCATGATTTCAAAAAACTGGAGGAATGCTTAGGGCTAGGCAATGCTAATTAAACTACCAAAACACTAATTCATAGACCTAGAGAAAATATAAAATTTCATCTGGAAAAAAATTGTATTGCAAAGGAAACTACTATCCCATCTTAGAGTAATGTCAAAACGATAGTGGGTAGAAAGCAGGGAAACAGATTAGACATGGAAGAATAGAAACAACTGAACTCAAATCAATGTTCAATAAATCCCCAAACACCTGGGAAGAACTTCCTCTTTGGAAGCAATCTGGCTGACATCTGATTTAGTAGCACTAAAACCATACTGCCGTGGACTCAGAATGGATAGATGACCTGAATAATAGAAGGCATACATGTAAAGGAGAGCCAGGAAAGGTGCCTTGTACAACTAAGGCTTGGAGGAAATTTGTAATCAAACAAAGAAGAGATAGATAAGATAAAATAAAGAAAAGATAAAATAAAAAAAAAATTCTTTCATGAAGGGAAATAGTGCATCAGAGGAAAAAAATCTGTCAAATATGACTGACAAAGGTCTGACATTCAAAATAAATTATATAAGACCCAAAGCCACTCCCCAGTGGAATAGGTGGGCAAGGATTTGAATAGTTCTCAAAAGAAGAGGTGCAAACTATTAACAAATACATGCAAGTGTTCCAAATCAATAATGAAAAAATGCAGATTGAAGAAATTATGATGTTTTTACCTCATTCCCAGAAAATGTGCAATGACAAAAGATGGGAAGAGGCTTTAATTAATTAATACTGGTTCCTGAGTTTGAGCTTCTTTTGCTGGGGAAGATTCTGGTGTGTTGGTGGGGAGGGGAGGAATCACACAGTGGAGAGGGGACATCTAGTCCAGTCCCCTCATTGTAGAGATGAAGAAACAAGCACAAAGGGGTTGAATCATTTTGACCGGAGTTGCATGGCTAAGAAGTTTAGCCAGAGCTGGCATTTGAACAGAGGCCTTCTGACACTAACTCCAGTGCTCTTTAGGACTCCTTACCAAGATTCTTCTGCTTAGTCTACTGGGTGATTTTTCCCCCCATAAGACAACATGTCCATTTTAAAAACAGAAGTCAATTGGAAATTTGGATTCACTTACAGAAATCATGATACCTTTGGCAAACAGAATAATTGTAAAAAGCAAGGAATACCTTGCAAAGTATTGCCATAGTAGTAAATACTTTGGTTGAAGTTACTAGATTTCCCTTTTCAAGGAGATCACATTTTCTTAAAACCTTTTGGGATCTGAGATTTTATCCACTTAACCTCCTTTGAAAAGGATCCCCTGTTGGTACAAGATGCTTTTTTAAAATTTATTTTTCTATTTTCAGTTTACAACACAAGTTCCACAAGTTTTTGAATTCCGAATTTGCTCTCCTTCCCTCTCCTCCCCTGCCCAAGACGGCATGTAATCCAATATAGGTTCTACATATACCTTCACATTAAACTTATTTACACAGTGGTTAAGTTGTAAATAAGAATTATAACCAATGGAATAAACCACAAGAAAGAAGAAACAAAACCAAAAAAGAAAAAAAGGGCAAATAGTTTGCCTCCATCTGTGTTCAGACTCCGTAATTCTTTCTCTGGATGTGAATCTCTTTTCCATCATGAGTCTTTTGGAGCTGTCTTTGAGCCTTGTATTGCTGAGAAGACCCAAGTCTATCAAAGTTGGTCATCACAGATACTGTGTATCTATAATCACGTATAATGTTCTCCTGGTTCGGCCTCCCTCGCTCAGTATCAGATCACGTAAGCCTTTCCAGGTTATTATGAAGTCCGTCTGCTCCTCATTTCTTATAGCACAATAGTATTCCATTACATTCATATACTACAACTTGTTTAGCGATTCCCCAATTGATGGGCATCCCCTTGATTTCCAATTGTTTGCCACCACAAAAACAGCTGCTATAAATATTTTTTGTACCTACAGGTCCCTTTCCCACTTGTGTGATCTCTTTGGGATACAGCCCTAGAAGTGGTATTGCTGGGTCAAAGGGTATGCACATTTTTATAGCCCTTTGGTCATAGTTCCAAATTGCTCTCCAGAATAGCTGGATCTGTTCACAACTCCACCAACAATGTAACACTGTTCCAATTTTCCCATATCCTCTCCAGCATTTATCATTTTCCTGTTTTGTCATGTTAGCCAATATGACAGGAGACATGTGGTACCTAAGAGCTGTTTTGATTTTCATGTCTCTAATCAATAGTGATTTAGAGCATTTTCTCATATGCCTATAGATATCTTTAATTTCTTCCTCTGAAAACTGCCTGTTCATATCCTTTGACCATTTATCAATTGGGAATGACTTGTATTCCTATAAATTTGACTCAGTTCCCTGTATGTTTTAGAGATGAGGCCTTTATCAGAGACACTGGTTGTAAAAACTTCTTTCGCAGTTTTCTGCTTCCCTCCTAATCTTTGTTGCATTGGCTTTGTACAGAAACTTTTCAATTTAATATTAACAGAATTATCCATTTTGCAATGCTCTCTATCTCTTGTTTGGTCAGAAATTCTTCCCTTTTCCATAAATCTGACAGGTAAACTATTCCTTGCTCTCCCAAATTGCTTATAGTATCAGCCTTTATACCTAAATCGTGAACCCATTTTGACTTTATTTTGGTACATAGTGTATGATATTGGTCTATGCCTAGTTTATGCCCCACCATTTTCCAGTTTTCCCAGCAGTTTTTGTGAAATAGTGAATTCCTATCCCAGAAGCTGGACCCTTTGGGTTTATCAAAGAGTAGATTGCTATAGTCATTGACTACTGTGTCTTGTGTACCTAACTTATTCCACTGATCCACCACTCTGTTTCTTAGCCAGTACCAAGTAGTTTTGATGCCTGCTGCTGTAAAGTCCAGTTTAATAACTGGTATGGCTAAGCCACCTTCCCTAGCATTTCTTTTCATTAATTCCCTTGATATTCTGGACCTTTTGTTCTTCCAGATGAATTTTGTTATTATTTTATCCAGCTCTGTAAAATAGTTTTTGATAGTTTAATTGGTATGGCACTCAAATTAATTTTCATAAAGTTGTCATTTTTATTGTATTAGTTCAGCCTAATAGTGAGCAACTAATGTTTTTCCATTTATTTAGATCTGACTTTATTCGTGTGAGAAGTGTTTCATAATTGTGTTCATATAGGCGCTGGGTTTGTCTTGGCAGATAGACTCCCAAATATTTTATAGTGTCTACAGTAATTTTAAATGGAATTTCTCTTTCTGTCTCTTGCTGTTGGGCTTTGTTAGTTATATGTACAAATGCCGAGGATTTATGTGGGTTTATTTTACATCCTGCAACTTTGCTGAAGTTACTTATTTTTTTCAAGTAGTTTTTTACTTGATTCTCTAGGATTCTCTAAATATATCATCATATCATCTGCAAAGAGTGATAACTCAGTTTCTTCTTTGCCTATTCTAATTCCTTCAATTTCTTTTTCTCTTATTGCTAAAGCTAACATTTCTAGTACCAAATTGAATAATAGGAGTGATGAAGGACATCCTTATTTCACAACCCTGATCTTATTGGGAATGCATCTAGCTTATCCCCATTACATATAATGCTTGCTGATGGTTTTAGGTAGATGCTACTTATCAAGATGCTTTCTTCTGAGGCATAGTCTATTCCTTTTTGGTCCAGTGCTGGTTCTTCTTCTCTACCCACAGTTATTGTCATGCTACCTGTTTAAAAGTAACTAGATTGGGGACATTTGGTTGTAATTGATTTTCTGAATAAGTCACTTTATGTTTATAATGAAGATTGACCTCCAGGAGGAGAAGGAGAGAGGTTGGGGCCACAATACTCAAAACACTTTGTCAGTAACACATTAAAAAAGAAACCTAATAAATGTTACATGGGGAAGACATACATAAATACTACAAGAATAGTGGTGGTAGCCTTGGGGAGCCCAAAGCTATAGCTCCTACTGCACCAGAACATATGCAATAAATATGGTACTTACCTTGAAGATCTTAAGTGTCTTTGTGAGTTGTTGTGAAGCCTTGTTCTCTTGCCGTTTCTCATGGATGAAACTGCACATCCCCCACCACAATTTGAGCTCAGTCTTGAAGGAAGCCCAAAATTCTGTGAGATGAATGTGAAAAGGGAGAAGATTATTACAGGCATTCAAAGATATAAAAATATACATAAAGTTAGAAAATATAGAACCATAGATTTAGCACTGGGGTGGGGGGACCTTTCAGGTCCTGTGGTTGAATTCCCTCATTTCATGAATCAGGAACTGAGTCTCACAAGAGGTTGAGTGACATGTCCAAGGTCACACAGAAAGTAGCAGAGCCTAGATTTAAACTTGGGTCTTCTGGCTCCCAAACTTGTATTCTTTCCACTACCCCATGCTATAACATCCTAGATGTTATATTGCGATACATACATAGTGTTCAAAGAAAGACAACATCCACCTACCTCACTAATTAACATTGTAATCAGTGTGCAAAATTTTCAAATAAAATCCTTATGGAGCAATCTATATAGAAAATGGTTCACCATGACTAGGTTAGATTCAGAAAGATGGTTAACATTCGGAAAACAATAAGCATAATCACATAAGCACCAAAGATAATAAAAACCACACCATTGCTAAAGAAAAGACTTGGATAAAGAAGAGCCTTGCTAACATTGGTGGCAGTGGAGACCCGACAAGATATTTAGTAAACAGAGAAATAAAGCAATGATATCCCCTCTCCCCAATCCCATTGTTATGACATCATTCTAGAAATTCTAGCTGTAGCAGTAAAAGAAGAGTTCAAAGGTATAAACCATAGTCATCAAAACAACCACCTGTGAAGAGAGAAGGTAAACAAGTACCAGGAGCCAGGCTGAGGCCCAAAGCTTCCCTCCCATGTTTCAATCACCAGAGTATGCTAATTAAATCAGAATTGCAGCATCCAAATCTAACTATTTCAGAGAGCCAAGGAGTCCAGAATTGTGGCAGAAGGATTAGAAGGCTAAAGAATTAAGGGGGTTAAAAGGAAGGAAGAAGAAGAAACTTGCCATGGATTAAAATCAATATTCCCACATCATTAGGTGAAAAAAGAGAGGTGAGAGTTTGCTAAGTTAGATGAAAAGACATTGGGTCAGGGTGAAAGCAGGGAGAATGTGATGATATACAAATCCCTGTTGCCTCCAGGAGCAAATACAAACTACTTTGGCATTCAAAGACTTTCCTAACCTAACCCCCTCCTGTCTTTCCAGTCTTCTCATACCTAATTTTCCAATATGTACTCTTTGATCCAGTGACACTGGCCTCCTGGCTGTTCTATGAACAAGACTCTCCATCTCTCAGCTCTGGGCATTGTCCCTGGCTGCCCCCATGCCTGGAATGCCCTCTCTCTCCTCTGCTCTGACCACTGGCTTCCTTGGCTTCCTTAAGTCCCAAATAAAAGCCTGCCTCCAGTGGACTGTTGGTGGAATTATCAACTGATCCAGCCATTTTGAAAAGCAATTTGAAATTATGCCCAACAGTAATACCACTAGGTCTGAATCCCAAAGATTATAAAAATAGGAAAAATGCTACTACTCACATCCAAGTCCTAGGATTTGAGTTCTAGAATGTCCAGGTCTTAAGATGGGCAAGTAGCATAGGCCTATACCCCCCAAAAATCAAAGAAAGAGGCAAAGCATCTAGGGCCCCAAATATTTATAATGGTTCTGTGGTAGCCCCAAACCGAAAACTAAGGCATTTCTCCTACTGGAGAATTGTGCAATAGAATTGTGTCATAAGTAATGATGAAATGGAGGAAATGGAGAAGACATTTGTTAATCGATGCTGAGAGAAGTAAGAATTGGGAGAACCATTTGTACAATGATGCATTCTAGAGAAGAGGAACTTTGAAAGACTTGAGAACTCTGATAACTCAGTCACAAACCACAACTCCAAAAGAATAAAGATGAAACACGTTCCTCACCTCCTGACAGAGAGGTCATGAACTTAAAATACAGAAAATGACACACATTTTTAGACATAGCTAACGTGGGACTTTTTTGGGAGGACTGTAGGTATGGATGGTGGGATTTTTTCTTGGGAGGGAGGAATTTGTTTTCTTAATTTGATCAATGAGGGAAGAGGTAGTTGGAGGAACAGATTACTTTTAAAAACTGTTACTTGAAAAATTAAACTAAAAAATAAAAAGGATAGGCAAGTAAGAAACGCAGGGCACAGATTAGAACCAGGCCACGATTTTGGAACCAGATCAGTTTCTACAGGCCACACTGTCTCCATCATGGACTGATACTGCAGGGAGGAGGGGGGCAGTCCATAAGAATAAGGACCCTCCGAAAACAAAACAAATACAAAGCTATGTAAGGTAGAAGTGAGCAGGTCTACAGCATCACTAAGAGCCAAACTTCTGTCTCTTAGGAGTCTTCTATTTTGTCTGAGGTATACAGAAAGAATGTTTAAGTACAGCCCACAAATGAGAGACTGGACTGCAGAATAAATGAACACATCTTGGTGAAGGAAGCCACAAAAGAACATTACTCAAGTTGAGAGGGGAACAAGAAGGATCCAGAACCACACTCTTAATCTGGGCTGAGAAAGAGAAGGGTAAAAAGGGAAAAATTAATGAAAGCATGGTTAATGTCAATTCAAAGAAATTGAGATAGGGCAGAAAAACAGAAAGAAGGAGAGCCTGTGGCACAAGAGTTGGTTCAAATTAACATAAGCACTAATTACAAGGGAATAAGTACAACATATTATAATGTTAGAATTGAAAAACAGCACATTTTTCGACATTTCACACAGTACCTTTGTTGTTGTTATTTAGTTGTTCTTCAGTTGTGTCCAACTCTTTGCCAAGAGGACCCCAAATGGAGTCACAAAGATACTGCAGTGGTTTGCCATATCCTCCAGCTCATTTCATATATGAGGAACTGAGACGAACAGGGTCCTGTTCAGTGTCACACAGCTAGTAAGTCTCTGAGTACCTTTACAAAATCAGTTGTGTGCTTGGACCTAAAAAAGGTAGAAATATTAAACACATTCTTAATGAACTCATACAATAAAAATAGGAACACAAACATCCAACACAGATGCAGAAGTAGACTAAGCAACAATCTCAGCAATGAGTGGGGTCAAAGAACAAATGATGGAAACAGCAAATAGCTATGTAAAAGAATAAGGCAGCACAGCCAGAATTGGAAAACACAGCTAACAGTCCTCGGAGGAACAATCATATCTCTGAAAATATAGAGAAGCAAAATGGAACAAAGAGGATGAAATAATTGAGCATGTAATAAAAATAAACAGAAGTGAACCATGCTAGAACAAACACAAAAGAAATCATAAAATAAGAGGAAAATCAACTCACCAAAATAAAAGCGAGTAAGGTAAATTAACAATCTACAAAGTAGAAATTCTTTGGAATTACAAATATAATGGATAAAACAAGAAATGGAGTTGTTAAACAATCTTAAGAGATTTAGCAAATCAGAAATTATCTACTAAAAGGGGAAGAAACCCCTTGGCCAGGTGACTTTTTAAGCAAATTCAATGAAATATTTAAAGAAGCAATTAATACTCATAGTACAAAATTGTTCTCAACCGTGGAGAAAGAAGGCGTTCTAACTAAACATATTTTTCTGTGACAAATACTGTGTTGATATCAAAACCAGGGAGAAAGAAAAGGAAATACAAGAACTCTAGACTGCTAATCCCACTAATGAATGTTGTTGCAAAAATCTTAAATAAAATCTGAGCAAAGAGACTGTGGCAATAATTATAAAAAATTATTTACTCTAAGCTGGATTTGTACCAGGGATAGGAGGGTGCTTCATTAGGATTACAAAGAGCACAATCAAGCATAGAAACAACAAAAACACATGATTATATCAATATGTGCAATAAAGTCCTATCCTTCTTCCCCTCCAAAAAGAAATAAGTCAAGTCTGGGGGGACCTGTTCTTAATGAAGCAATCACCTGTTGCTTTTATAGATGTTCACTAACTAACTCTTGGGTGGTGGAATCTAAAATTCTCCCCCAAATGAAGTCAAGTTCACTGGCCTATAGTTTGCTCAGTCTGTTCTCTTCCCCTTTTTCAAAACTGGGACATTGTCCCTTCTCTGATATTGTGGCACCTCTCCTATTCTTTCCAATCTTTCAGATATCACTAACTGCATTTAAGCAATTACAACTGCCAGCTTTTTCTGTATGCTAATGATGTCTTTTATTTGGCTTAAGTGACATTAATTAAAGAGCAGCTATGTCCTTGCTTAGATCTTGACTGGGGCATCTAATCACCTCCAGGCCTGAAGCAGAAGCAAGAAAAGAGCCTTTTCCCTACTGTCTAGTCCATCCCTGCTCTGGTCCACCTCTTCCCCCAATCTCTTTCAAAACAGCTTTCTCATTCTGAGCTCTAGCACTCCTGGTGCTATTCTAATAAGCTCATACCCCACTCAGCCTGTTTCCTTCCCTCATTTCCATTTTCTGTTTATAGCTCAAAAAAATTGGTGAATGCATTCCCTATACATCTTCAAAAAACTCATTTTTCTTCTTCATTAGAATTATTGTACTTTGTGTCTTCTGCATTCCATTCTTTAGAGTTTACTATCCCTCCTTAACTGACTTCTTGGTAGAATTTTAATCCAATGGGTCTTAAGATAAATTCCATTCAAAATAGAGTAGAGGAGGAGGGCCATTTTTGAAGGCAAATCACAGCTCTGACAGGTATTATTTAGTTCCTATGTGACTTTGGATACATCATTTCACCTCTCTAGCTTTCAGTTTCCTTATCTGTAAAATGAGAAGGTTGAGACATTTTGTGTCTCCTCAGCCAGCCCAGCTATTAAAGATTGGGAAAAGCCAGTTCTCAGCACCAAAGCTCTTGGCATTGTTAAATGATGGTTCAACAGCAGAAATAGGATTTTATCAATAGCAATGTCATTAAAGGAGCTGTATTACCATATGCTTTATCTTTGTAGCACAAGGTGCCTCAACCTAACTTGAAGCTGAAACCTTCTCTAGGTGTTGTCTTCCCCTATTAGAAAGTGAGTGGGGGCTACTTTTCTCATTGTATTCCCAGCACTTAGCACAGTGGATATAGCATATAGTAAGTGCTTAATAAATACTGATTCATTCATATGCCACAAAATGGCTATATGACCTAAGAATAAAAGGATATAAAATCAGAGGATAGTGGAAGATGATACATTGTACCACTTGGTTAGGAAAATTAATTCATTTCATACCCTTCAGATTGGCAAAGATAACTAGAGATAAATGTCATCTTTTAGAGAGACTATAGGAAGAGAGATATACTAATGCATTGTTGGTGGAGCTATAAATTGGTCCAATCATTCTGGAAAACATTTTAGAATCACAAAAGTCACAAAAATGTACATACTTTCTGATGCAGTGATACGACAAAACAGCATATATCCCAAACAGGTAAATCACAGAAAGAAAATGTCTCATACAGACAAAAATGATTATATCAGCATTTTTTCCTCTATCAAAGACCTACAAACAAAGTGGATACCCATTAGTTAGGAAGTAGTTTTATAATACAGTTTAATATCCGGTATGGCTAGGCCTCCTTCCCTTGCACTTCTTTTCTTTAATTCCCTTGATATTCTGGGCATTTTTTCTTCCAGATGCATTTTGTTATTATTTTATCCAGCTCTGTAAAATAAGTTTTTGATAGTTTAATTGGTATGGCACTCAGTAAGTAAATTAGTTTTCGTAAAGTTGTCATTTTTATTGTATTAGCTCAGCCTAATCGTGAGCAACTAATGTTTTTCCATTTATTTAGATCTGACTTTATTTGTGTGAGAAGTGTTTCATAATTGTGTTCATATAGGTCCTGGGTTTATCTTGGCAGATAAACTCCCAAATATTTTATAGTATCTACAGTAACTTTAAAGGGAATTTCTCTTTCTATCTCTTGCTGTTGGGCTTTGTTAGTAATATATAGGAATGCTGAGGATTTATGTGGGTTTATTTTATATCCTGCAACTTTGCTAAAGTTATTTATTTTTCAAGTAGTTTTTTATTTGATTCTCTAGGATTCTCTAAGTAAATGATCGTATCATCTGCAAAGAGTGATAACTTAGTTTCTTCTTTGCCTATTCTTTTTTTTAAGTTCTTAAAAAGACCTTTATTGAGTTGTTTAAAAATTCAACACTTTAGGTTACGTGAGATTTCTATTAACTTAATGTTTTTAACTGCTTTTTCAAATTTGATTTTTTAAAATCATAAGTCAAACATTTCTCTTCACTTCAATAAACTCTATCATTGGGGATGTATAGGTCAATTTTTGAAATACAGATGTGTATTAGGAGGGCAGAGTTTATAATCTCAAAGAGGATCATAAACATGTCTGAAAGGTTCGGAACCACCGGATATAAGAAACTCTCAAAGTAGAAGGCAGAAGAATCAAAACATATATTTAGGCTCCACAGTAACCAACCCATGAACCAGCAACCCCATTTTGATATATTGATCAAAAGCTTCCAGGCCCAATAAGTACGCCTGGAAAGAGTAACCAGGAGGCTACAGAGAAGCATGATTGCATAAAGCAAAATCATGCTTCCCCCTCTAAGGTAAAAAGATTACCCACTGGCCTGAAGTCTTTGTTCAGCTTCCTCCCGTAGGTCAGCTCTGCTACTGGCAGCTCCTGCTTCAGCTGTGGCTGTAGCTGTGGCTGTGGCTGTGGCTGTGGCTGTGGCTGTGGCTGTGGCTGTGGCTGTGGCTGTAGCAGCCTCTGGCTCCAAAGGGAGCTGCTTTTAACCATCCAGCTTCTGCGGGGGTGTAAGGTACGCCGGGGAAAGCACAGGTTCTTTCAATCTGCTTAAGCAAGGTGAAGGGGTTGACCGGGAAAGCACAGGTTCTTTCCATCAGCTTAAGCAAGGGAAGCAAGGTGAAGGGGCCGACAAGCTTACTCCAGTCCAACATACAAACAGCATTCAGTTCAGGGGAAAAAGCCAAACTAGTCAAGGGCACTTGTTGACTAAGTGCTAAGGAGCCCATTTTTGGTGGCCAATACAAGATGTTAACCAGTATGTTATTTTAGATAGTTTCCCACATTATAGCAAATTATCTGTAATATATACACATTTTGTGGGGGACAGAGTGGATATGAAATGGCACAAAGAATGTGACAAGGCTGTTCCAAAATTATTTAATGTTATCTGTTTAGCATTTAAAGATGGGGGACAAAGCACTGCCATTAAGGAAAAGTTTGAACAAGAGTATCTTAGTTTTACTGAACAGTATTTAGTGGTTTTAAAAGGTATAATCCGAAAATAGACTTCAGGAGAAAAAAATTTTTTATCAACCTGCATATGGAAAGAACAAAGCTTTAATATTGCAAACCGGCTTCTCAAGCTTGGTCACTGATTATCATCATCATTATTATTATATTGTTCTATACATCAAAATAAAGTTCATCAACAGTTTAGGAAAACTACAGTAACTGGTGATGTTTAACACCATTTCCCTCAATATATCTTTCTGTGAAGAACTGGTTTAAACTACAGTTTACCAAACAATGAGCTTGTTCATCAGCAAAATCTAAAAATCTGATGTCAAACAAGTAAATAAAAAGCAAAGAACTGATCAGTTTTAACAAACTACTTATTTAAAGTAAATTTTCCAAAAGTAAGATCTAGTAAGAGCAAGTAATTTACAGACTTAAGAAGTACAACAAATGATACAGGTCACAGCTAGCCACAGATGCAAAATGATGTCTAATCACTAAGGCTTACTGACAATCATTATGATCCAAGTGAGATGCTAATTCAAATATGGTATTTACAAACTATATAAGCTGTCCAAGTATTATTTCATTACCACACTACAGTTGGTTAACCTAAAATTACAATGATCTTTCTTCTCCCTTAATATAAGTAGGAACATGCCAATATGGAAACAAATGCAAATTCCCTTTCACATTAATAGAGAAGAGAAGTAAAAAATATTTTGTTGTATGTCTCAGATTGTAAAAAAGTTAAAGTACATTTTTCATTTGTTACAAAAAACAAACAAGTTACCAAAAGTTTAAATTGATAAAAGTTTAATGTTGACTTTCTTATAAAAATGAAAAAAATAGTTTTAAACATACACCATACAATTGACTAATCTGATCTTACCACTAGCTATAAGAAGGCTTTTCTAATTCATTCAATTTCTTTTTTGTCTCTTACTGCTAAAGCTAACATTTCTAGTACCAAATTGAATAATAGGGGTGATAATGGACATCCTTGTTTCACCCCTGATCTTACTGGAAATGGATCTAGCTTAACCCCATTCCATATAATGCTTGCTGATGGTTTTAGGTAGACGCTACTTATGATTTTAAGGAAGACTCCATTTATTCCTATGCTTTCTAGTGTCTTTAATAGGAATGGTTGTTGTATTTTGTCAAAAGCTTTTTCTGCATCTATTGAGATAATCATATGGTTTCTGCTAGTTTTGTTGTTGATATGATCAACTATGCTGATAGTTTTCCTAATATTGAACCAGCTTTGCATTCTTGAAATAAATCCTACCTGGTCATAGTGTATTATTCTCCTGATAGGTTGCTACAATCATTTTATCTAAAATTTTTGCATCAATATTCTTTAGGAAAATTAGTCTATAATTTTCTTTCTCTGTTTTGACTCTTTCTGGTTTAGGTACTAGTACCATATTTGTGTCATAAAAAGAATATGGTAGGACTCCTTCACCTATTTTCCCAAAGAGTCTATAAAGTATGGGAATTAATTGTTCTTTAAATATTTGATATAATTCACATGTAAATCCATCTGGCCCTGGAGATTTTTTTCCTAGGGAGTTCATTGATGGCTTGCTCAATTTCTTTTCCTGAGATGGGGTTATTTACATATTTTACTTCCTCTTCTGTTAACCTGGGCAATTTATATTTCTATAAATATTCATCCATTTCCCTAAGGTGGTCAAACTTATGGGCCTACAATTGGGCAAAACAATTCCTAATTATTGTTTTAATTTCCTCTTCTTTGGAGGTGAATGCACCCTTTTAATTTTTGATACTGGTAATTTGGTTTTCTTCTTTCTTTTTTTTTAAATCAAATTGACCAAAGGTTTATCCATTTTATTGTTTTTTTCATAAAACCAGCTCTTAGTTTTATTTATTAGTACAATAGTTTTTCTGATTTCATTTTTATTAATCTCTCCTTTGGTTTTCAGTATTTCTAATTTGGTATTTAATTGGGGATATTGAATTTGTCCGTTCTCTAGCCTTTTCAGTTGCAAGCCCAATTCATTGATCTCCTTTTTATCTATTTTATTCATGTAAGAATTTAGAGATATAAAACTTCCCCTAAGAACTGTTTTTGCTGCATCCCATAAGTTTTGGTATGTTGTCTCATTATTGTCATTCTCTTGAATGAAGTTATTGTTTCTATGATTTCTTCTTTGACACACTCATTCTTTAGGATGAGATTATTTAGTTTCCAATTAATTTTTAGTCTATCTTTCCGTGGTCCATGATTATAAATAATTTTTATTACATCATGATCTGAAATGGATGCATTGACTATTTCAGCCTTTCTGCACTGGATTGTGAGGTTTTTATGCTCTAGTCCATGGTCAATTTTTGTGTATGTGCTATGTACTGCTGAGAAAAAGGTATATTCCTTTCTATCTCCATTCAATTTTCTCCAGCGGTCTATCATATCTACATTTTGTAAAATTCTATTCACTTCCTTAACTTCCTCTTTGTTTATTTTGAGGTAAGATTTATCGAGTTCAGAGAGGGGGAGGTTGAGGTCCCCCACTAGTATAGTTTTGCTATCTATTTCTTTCTGTAACTCCCTCAACTTCTCCTCTTACGAATTTGTATGCTATACCACTTGGTACATATATGTTAAGTAATGATATTACTTCATTGTCTATGGTTCCTATTAGCAGGATATAGTTTCCATCCTCATCGATTTTAATTAGATCTATCTTTGCTTTTGCTTTGTCTGAGATTAGGATTGCTACCCTTGCTTTTTTTTACTTCAGCTGAAGCATAATATATTCTACTCCAGCCTTTTAACTTTGCCCTGTGTGTATACTCCTGTTTCAAATGTGTTTCCTGTAAACAACATATTGTAGGATTTTGGTTTTTAATCCATTCTGCTATCTGCTTCTTTTTATGGGAGAGTTCATCCCATTCACATTCACAGTTATGATTACTATCTGTGTCTTTTTCTCCATCCTAATCCCTCCCCATTTGTGCTTTTATTTCTCCTTTTTCCCTTCCACTCCTCAAAAGAGTTTTGCTTTTGACCACTGCCTTCCTCAGTTTTCACTATTGACACTCCTCCTTTATCTTGCCTTTTCCCCTTGCTACTTCTTTTCCTCCCTTATAACCACCCCCCCCCCTTTTCTTTCCTCTTTTCCCTCCTACTGCCTGTAGGACAAGTTTGATTTCTATACTTATCAAAGTATGTTATTCCCTCCTTTAACCAAATCTGATGATAGTAAAGTTCAAACACTGGTCTTCTCCCTCCCTTCTTTCCCTCCACTATAATATGTTTTTGTGCCTCTTCACGTGATGTAATTTACCCTATCTCCTCCTTAACTCTTCTCCCAGAACAATCCTTTTGCATCCTTTAATTACGTTTTATCATCACATCATTTACTTTATACTGACACTCTCAGTCTATGTATATTCCTTTTAATTGTCATAATGACTGTACCATTCTCAAGATTGACATATTATATATATCATATATAAAACAATATAATCCTATGTAAGGATCCCTTATTGAATAATAAGGTTTCTTTTTTTCTCCCTGTGTATATTTTTATGTCTCTCTTGAGTTTTGTATTTGAAGATCAAATTTTCCATTGAGCTCTGGCCTTTTCATCAGGAAGGTCTGGAATTCCCTTATATTGAATGTCCATCTTCTTGCCTGAAAAATTATGCTCAATTTTGCTGGGTCCTTGGTTGTAGACCAAGCACCTTTGCCTTTCGGAATATCATATTCCAATTCCTCCTATCTTTTAATGTAGAAGATGCAAGTTACTGCACAATCCTGACTGTAGTTCTGTGATATTTGAATTGTTTCTGGCTGCTTGCAGTATTTTCTCCTTAACCTGATAATTCTGGAATTTGGCTACAATATTCCTTGGAGTTTTCAATTTGGGATCTCTTTCAGGGGGTGATGGGTGGATTCTTTCAATGACTATTTTACCCTCTGGTTCTAGGACCTTGGGGAAGTTTTCTTTGATGATATCTTGCAATATACTGTCTAGGTTCTTTTTTTCATCATGGCTTTCTGGTAGACCAATAATTCTTAGATTATCTCTCCTGGGTCTATTTTCCAGGTCAGTTGTTTTTCCAATCAGATATTTCATGTTTTCTTCTATTTTTTCATTCTTTAGATTTTGTTTGATTCTTGATCCCTCATAGAGCCATTAGCTTCTACTTGCCCAATTCTAATTTTTAACGAACTGTTTTCTTCATTTAGCTTCTTACTTCCTCTTCCATTTGGTTAATTTAACTTTTCAAGGAGTCATTTTCTCCAATTAGATTCTGAACCTCCTTAACCATTTCACCAATTTTACTTTTTAAAGATTTGTTCTCATCGGTGATTTTTTTCCCCATTTTTTCTTTTACCTCTGTAATTTGGTTTTTAAAATCCTCCTTGAGCTTTTTCAGATATGTTTTTTGGGCTTGAGATCAGTTCACATTTCCTTTTGAGGTTTCAGATATGCATATAGTGTCAATGCTGTCCTTTTCTGACCTGGTATTTTGATCTTCTTTGTCTCTATAATAAGAATCAGCAATCCTTGGTTTTCTGAATTGTTTCTTCATGTTGGTTGTCTTTTTCCTGGCTTTTAAAGTGGATGTCTGCTTCTGGGGTTTAGTCAGCTTCATCCTAAGCTTCTTGTGCTGGGAACTGTGGGCCTGGTTACTGGCTTTGTGTGGTGTGTCCTCTGGTTTTATCAGCTAGAGGCTATATAATGCTGCCACTCACCTGATGCTGAGCTGGAGCTGGCTGGTGTGTGAAGGTTGAGGCCAGGTGGATGTCTTTCTGAGTTACTCTGGTTTACACTGAAGCTCCTGGTGTGAGGTGTGGGGAGAGGGGTGGTCTGGCTGCTGAAGTCTCCTCTTCTCCTAGGGCTGCGCTACAGCATGGGTGGTCTCAGCAGTTGTCTGTGCTGGTATCTGCCACTTCCCATGGTTGTACAAAGGCACACCTGGGGTCCTGGTATTGATACTTGCTGGCTTCACCCCCAGGGGCTCAGGAACTCCTGCTGGTCTGCTGAGGTGGTGCCTGCAGGGACACCTCTCTTCTTGCACTAGTCTCCTTCTATCACCACAAGAGGGGCCATTTCCCCAGTGTCCTGAGCTAAAAGGCTACTGAAGCCCCACTTCTGGCTCCTCTATTCCAGGGTTTCTCTCAGGTTAGTATTTTCTGGGTGAGGAAGGGAGGGATGAGATCCATTTTACCTGGTCATCATGGCTCCCAGAAATTCCAGAAAGCATTTCATACCTTTAGACTGTGGGCTGAAAGCCTCTAGAGTAGCTGGTGCCATGGCCGCAGGCTCTGTGCTGCTGTCTCATGTAGCTCTGACAAACTAGATCCTGGACTGAGAGGCCTGGGGATCACCAGTGTAGCCAGTAATTCAGCCCTGGGCCTGCTCCTGCTCAGGTATGGTTTAGTTCTGTGTGCCCAGTGCTCTCCAAGCCCAGTTCCCTTTCCAAACTTCTCACGCAGGCAGTCCTTCCCTCCGGCTGGATCAATATGTGGGCAGCTATCAGCTTTTTCTCTCACCTCACCAAATGGTCCTGCTGAGTCTCTAGTTAGGAAGCAGTTAAATAAACTGTGTAAAAAGGCGTGGGAAGGGAAGGTTAGGGAAAATGATCTCATGTAATCAGAGTGCTCAAGTAGATGTTATACAAATATAGAGGAGAGCGTGAGGGGGTGTAGCTGACACTTGAACCTCATTCCCATTTGAAATAGTGAAAAGGGGGGGAAGAATACACACACAGACACACACATATACATATAGTATGTGTAGAAATACATGAGTATAAATACATTTCACTCAATAGGGAAATAGGAAGAAAAGGGGAGAAGGGAGAGAGGAATTAGAGGGAGGGTAAATTAGTGGAGGGATCATTCCTAAGCAAAACAAACTCTTTGGAAATATGAAAATATTTATAAACTTTTTGAGGTGGCAGAAGATGATAACCTAAGTAGGTGTCCATGAAATGAGGAATGGATAAACAAGTTACGGTATATATGATGGAACACTAATGTGCTGAACTTATCAGTATAATGACCAACCAGGATTCCAAAACACTCATGGTGAAACATATTCCACACCTCCTGATAAAGGGGTGAAGGACTCAGAATGGGTCTATTTTAGATGGCTAATGTGGAAATTTGCACATACATGTTTGTTTTGTTTTTCTTGTGTTCTCAAAGGTAGGGGGTAGGTCACATTTCATTCATCTCCGAGTTAAGTTTGGAAGTTCAGCTTTCCTATAAATTGCAAAGTGCTCCTTACAGCTATAAAAACAACTTAAATAGCTAGAGGAACATTCAGTGTTCATGCTGGGGTCATGCCAATATAGTAAAAATGATAATACTACAAAAGGTTATTTACACTTTTAATGCTATACCAGTCAAATTTTCAAAAGGATACTTTATAAAACTTAAAAAAAATTATTTGGAAAAATAAAATCTGTAGGATATCAAGGGAAATAATAAGGTAGAGAGAGATGAAGGAAGAATATTCCTTCCAGGTCTCAAACATTATAAAGTATATACATTATACAATATATGCTGTGGATGGATACTTCATAAAGGATCCATCATCAAAACTGTCTAGTATTTGTTGACAAATGGAGAGGCAGATTAATGAAACAGACTAGACAATGGAGAATCAGAAATGATGGAACTCTATAACATAGAATTCCCTATATAATTTACAAACAACTGGGAAAACTGCAAAGCACTCTGGTAGAAATTAGGCTTAGAGCAACACCTTACACCATATCCCACAATACATCTAAATAGATCAGTGACCTTAATATTAAGCATCATATTTAAAGGATTTAGTTTGCAAATAGAATACACATACATGCATGCATATATATATATATATGTACATGTATATATATGTGTGTGTGTGTGTGTGTGTGTGTGTGTGTGTGTGTATGACCAGAAGTCATTTCCCAATTCACAAGTAGTCAAAGGATATGAACAAACTATTCTCAAAAGAATTGTAAATGATTAACAACCACATAAATATATGTCACTAATAACATAAATCAAAACAACCTTGAAGTTTCAGTTCCTAGCTAGAAAATTGGCAAAGATGACAAAGTATGGTAATAATCAATGTTGGAGGGGTTGTAGGAAGACAGGCAAACCATTGTATTGTTGGTAAGCCTGTCAATTGGCACAACCATTTTGGAAAGCAATTTGGAATTATGGAAATAAAGTGACTAAAATACCCATACCCTTTGACCCAGAGATTCTCTTACTAGGCTTATAGTCCAAGGAGGCCATTGATAAGAAGAAAGTCCCCATATATACCAAAATATTTATAGCAGTACTTTTTGCGATAGCAAAAAATTGGAATAGTTGGTTTGGGGGTGGGGGAGGTTGGTTATGAAGAGCTTTGAATGCTAAGTGGAAGATTTTCTATTTGACCCTGAAGGCAACAGGGAGGCACTGGAGTTGATTGAGTAGAGGGCCTGACACCATCAGACGTGCACTGTAGAAAAATCCCTTTGGTGACTGAATGGAGGATGGACTGGTATGGGGAGAGACTTGAGGCAGGCCAACCCATGAGTAGGCTACTGCAGTAGTCTGGGCATGAGGTGATGACGGCCCAGGGTAGTGGGAGTGTCAGAAGAGGGGAGTGAGGGGGTGCATATTCAAGAGATGTTACAAAGGTGAAACTGACAGCTTATGATAACCAATTGGATAGGGGGTTATATAGAGGGGGATGGTGAGAGAGTGAGGAGTCCAGGATGACTCCTCCTATGACTGGGAGAATGGTGTTGTTCTCTACAGCAACAGGGAAGGTAAGGTGAGGCATGGTTTAGGGAGAAAGATAATGGGTTTGGCTTTGGATGTGTTAAATTTTAAGATGTCTATTGGACATCCAGGATGAGATATCTGAAAGGCAGGTGAAGATGCGAAATTGGAAGTCAGCAGTGAGGTGAGGGCAAGAGAGACAGATCTGAGAGTCATCAGCACAGGGATGTCAATTAAAATTACAGGAGCTGAGAATGCCAAGAGAAGTAGTCTACAGGGAGAAGAGCAGAGAGGCCAGGCCAGAACCCTGTGAGACACCTAGGATTAGAGGGTGTGATCTGGAGGAGGATCAAGCAAGGAGGATCAAAGGAGACTGTGGAGCCATCCAATAGGGGAACTAAGAGAATAGAGCTGTCCAAAAAACCTAGAGAGAAGAGAAGGGTCAGCAGTGTCAAAGGCTGCAGAGGTCAAGGAGAACTAGGACTGAGAAAAGGCCACTGTATCATTCAGAAGGCCAGGGTATTCAACGATTCATTTGTTCAACAATTTTTAAGGACCTCCTCTCAATGGGTGCTGTAGGTTGGAGCCTTCATGGAACTTGGTGAGTCCAGAAAATGAACACAGATGGCTGGAACCAGGGAACTTAAGTTAGAACCCCACTCCACCACCGTGTCACTTTAGGGAAATCACCTTGCCTCTCGGGGAGGTCACAGTTTCCTCTTCTGTAAAAGTAAGGGAGTTGAACTGTTTGACCTGTAAAGTCCAAATCTATGGATGTAAAACAATCCAACAGATCTATATTTATTAAGAGCCCACTATGTACAAGGTTCTATGTTAGGCAGAGGGATACAACACTAATGGAAAGAAACTTTTAAGGTAACTGAGCACACTAGTAAGAATGCTTTCCAGTTGGTGAGCTCTGACTTATTTGTTTGTATGTGGAAACACCAGCTGTGCCTTCTGGGGACTTCACCCTTCTCGCACTGCCCAGCACCTAGAGCTCTGATTCAATACCCAGCCTAAGAAGAGATCAAAAACCCCAGGCGCTCCTCAGCCTAGGTCCAGTCATACTAATCAATGGATAAGAATCAGGGCCTCCTATGGAAGCTCCTTTCCCCATCTGTATCCCCCATCTGTACCAGTGAGGCAATAATCACAATATAGATGATAATTGTCAAAATTCCTATGTGGTTCTGTATTGCAAAATATACGAGACCCTCCACGTAGAAGGTAGAAGAAGTAAACCATTTATTCAGACACCAGAGGACCAGATCCCATAACCAATAAGTCCACAACATCACAGCAGAGAACCACTCTATCCCACAACCTTCTGCACCCTGCTGGGACCTTGCCAGCAACAAGCAAAACTTACAGCTATTACAGGACTGCTCTCTTTCCCTCAGCTCTAACTGTAGTAATGGCTCTCTCAGCATTTCCTGCTACACAATTTCCTTTTCCTCTCAGCAAGCTCCTCGCACCATGTGTCTTAGGCTTCCTGTGATGCAAGCAGGTCACATGGCCTATCAATGGGTGGGAAAGATCTTAAAATCGAAATTGCTATTACAATGTTCTGGACTGCTAGATGCACTGGCTACAACCCTACATCCAACATTCTACAATCCCCCCTGGTCCAGACTCTGAAATTCAGAGTTTTATGGCCTAAGGCCCTCTGTGCTGCTTTCTCTAAGGCCTCTCACTCCCAGCTCAGGTACTCTAAGTCACTCTGTGTTACATGTTCTAAAGTCCCTCCCACCTCCAGCACTCTGGGTTCCCCGGTTCTAAGGTCCCTCCCACCTACAGCACTCTGGATTCCCCAGTTCTAAGGTGTCTCCCTCCTCCAGCACTCTGGGTTCTCCAGTTCTAAGGTCCCTCACTCCCAGGTGTGAAGCTCTATGGTCCCCCATTCCTTTCAGCTCTAATATTCCCTGCTTCCTAGTGCAAGGCACCTCCCTCCCAGCACTGACCTGCTCTAGTTTCTGATCTGGCTCTGGCTCTCCATTCAGTACTCTCACATGCCCTCAGACTCCCCCCGCTTTACTCCAAGTGCCTCCCAGATCTGACATTAAATGTGTTTAGGCTCCTGGCTGTGATGCTCAGTAGTCCAAGGCCCTTCCACCTCAGACATCCTCTATTTTTAGGTTCCTTGTCTGAGGTATCACACAGCATGGTAGCAGAGACTTGGCCTTGGGGTCCCACTCACTCACATGAGATTCAAGTTCCAGGCAACTGTCAAAGACTGTAACTTACAGCGATGTGGCAGGGGCACTACAGCATCCAGGTGTGCTCAGGTCCAGGGTCCCTCCTCAGGCTGGGTCCAGGAGAGGAGTCCGAGAGGCCCCACTGTGAGAGTAGGAAAGGTTACCTGATAGTGCACGGTACCCTCACTCTCCTCTACACAGTGGGGCACCTGGAGGAGAAACTGCAGACACCAAGGGAGTACAGGCTGAAAAGTTAAGTCTGGTGATGGGACAGGAAATCTTGTCTCAGAACAGAGGGTTCTCAGTGGTGGGAGGACCTGCTGCTGCTGCATGGCCCGAGGACACCAAAGAGGATGAGTGGGCCCAGGGAAGAGCCTTGGCCTCTGACCTGCCACCGCCCCCCCCCACCCGAGTCTCAGTCCATGATTCTTTCTGACACATCCTCATGCCTTCCCCAAGCTCCATGTTCTAGGATTCTTCCCCCCAATGACTTCTGTGCAGTTGCATGCTCAAACATCTTCCCCTGCTGCTTCCTGTGGTCCACCTTCTAGCATTCCTTCTGGCTCTGACACTCTAGGTACTATGTTCCCAGGCCTCACCTCAGCAGCTCTGACCCTGAGTACTATGGTCCAGGGTCCCAGCCCACCCCTGGCACCCTCTGTTTTATGCATCCTGAGTGTGGACCTCATTTCTTCTCTGCTAGCTCTGGCAGTCTGTGCTGCGCAGTCTTTCTTAGGCCTCCCAGCTCAGCCTCTCTGTCCTTCCAGGCCCTTCCTTTAGGCTCTGGCATGACGTGTTCTATGATCTGAGATCCCTCTGGACCCTGGTTACTCTGGGTTCCTTGTTCCAAGAGCCCTCCCTCCTTGCTCAGACACTGTGGCGTGCATGTTCTAAATCATTCATTTAGTCAGCCAATAAACATTTATTAAGTACCTATTCTTTGCCTGGCATTTTGCTAAGACAAAAGAAAGTTTTTGCCCTTGAGGTGCACACAGTCTGATGGGGGAAACAATAGGCAAACAGCTACATACACCCAAGATTCATACAATACAGGCTAAGTTCGAGCATTAGCTCAATGGCAGGAATGGCAATTTTATCTGGGAACTGAAAGAAGCCAGGAGACAGAGATGAGGGACAGCGAGTACAAATGCACAGAGTCTGGCTACAGAGAATCTTTTGGGAGGCATGCGAGGAGGCTGCCATCACTGGATCACAAAGTACAAGGAGGGAGGAAGAGAGAAGAAGACTGGAAGGAGAAGAGGGGACCATGAAGTGAACAACTTGGACTGTCACAACATTTCCTACTTGATCCTGGAAGCGATAAGGAGCCAGTGGAGTTTACTGAATTGGGGTAGGGGGTGTCAAATGACTAGATCTGCAATTTAGAACATTCATTTGACAGCTGAAGACTAGAAGATGATCTGGAGTGGGGAGAAGTTTTAGCCAGGAGACCAGCCACAAAGCTATGATAATAGTCTAAAAGTGAGGTGCGGCAAGATGCAGCAGTGTCTGAGGAGACCAAGGGGTGTAGATGAGAAATTTAATGAAGGTCAAATGGACAGAAGTTGGCAAATGACTAACTCTAAGGAGTGAGAGGACTCACGGATGACACGCAGGTTGTGAGCCTGGATAGCTGAGAGGTTGGCAGTGCCCCCGACAATTACAGATATAGTCAGGAGAGGGGAGGGTTTGGGGGAGGAAGAGAATGAGTTCAGTTTGGAACATCCAATTTGAGGTGTCCAAAAGGCAGTTGGACTTGGCAAGTCTGGAGGTCAGGAGAGAGATCGTGACTGATTAAGTAGATCTGAGAGTCATCAGAATAGAGATGATCATTGAAATCACAGTTCATCAGGTCAAGTCTTGAGAGAGAAGAGGGCCCAGGATAGAACCCTGGGGGATAGTCACCATTAGCAGGCATGACCTGGCAAAGATCCAGCACAGGAGACTGAGAAGGATGAGGTAAGATGCCAGCTGGGATAAAGTCGTGATAAAGATAAAGAGACCAGCATGATGGAGAAGAGGGGAATGAAGGGCCCAAGGCTGCAGAGAGGTCAAGGAGGACGAGGCCTGATCAAAGGCCATTCAACTGGGCAACCGAGATAACATCGGTGACTTTGGAGAGTCAGAAAGCCAGACTGAAGAGTTAAGGAAAGTGAGAGGAAAGGGAATGGAGATATGATGATCTCAAATTTAGCCCCAAAAAGGAAGAGATAAGAGTCTGCTAACTTGCTGGGATGGACAGATGAAGTTCCTTTTTTGCTCTGGTGTGTTTTCTGTGCTAAAACTCATTCCTAAGAAATCTGAAACTTTTTTCTGTTCTAACCTTCCTATCTACGTTCCCTGTTGTTGGGAAGTTTAGGCCCTTGGTTCTGACATTAAATGCCTTATGTTTTCTTTTCCATGCCTCAGGAGATCTGACAATCTCTATGGTGTGTTCTAAGGGCCTGCATTCTTAGCATTCTAGCTGTGAAGTCTATTTTGTAGACTCTCTTTACCCTCCCAATTTTTATATTGCAATATTCCTCCTTTAAGCACTGCCACTTGTAGTTTATGTTCTAAGGTTCCTATGTCCCAGCCAGAAGCCCTGTGTTCTATCATCTTTCTATGTTTAAAGCCCTTCCAACTTATGACTCCTCGTTCTAGGCTCCCCTCCAGCTCTGACCTCTGTTCTAAGCCTTGTCTCACTCAGACATCTTTTGTTCCACCAAAGTTCTGTTCTCAAGCTGGTACTGCCTCATATAAAGAGACCCAAACCGGGTCAGCCAGACCTTGTTTTAAGTCCTAACACCAATATTTAGCAACTGTGAATGGAAAAGTCAAACCTTTTAGTGACCCAGGCCACTCTCCATAACTGTCACTTACAGCCAGGGGACAGGGGCGGTGTGGGGCGTACAGGTGTGCGAAGGCCTAGGGTGCCCACTCCCTCCTCAGGCTGGGGTTGAAGAAGAGCCCAAGGTGCCAGTTAGTGAGAGAAGGGTGAATTACCTGATACAGCACAGCATCCTCACCACTCTCTACACTGCCAGACACCTGGAGGAGGAAGCGCCCGAGGAGGGAAATGGAAGGGTAGGGGAAACCTATAACCAAGAATGGGACAAGAGGCTATCTCCAGACGGAGAGTGGCCAGGGGTGCAGTGATCCTGGCACTGACTCTGCAGAGCTGGAGACCCCCACAACCCCCCCCCACTTCAGTGAACATCAAGGGCCTCCCAAGGAAGATCCTTGGCCCCAACCCAGACATTCTACTCAGATCTAGCTCCAGGGCTCCTTAACACATGTAACTGCTAGAATTTCCAGTTTCATGTTCTAGCATCCCTCCCTCCAGGTCTGCACATTCTCTGTTTTATGTCCTAAGGTCATCTGTACTATTTTCTCTAAAGCTTCTCATTCCCTGCTCTGGCATTCTGAGTCACTCTGTGGTATATGTTCTAAAGTCCTTCCCACTTCCAGCACTCTGGGCTCCCTGGTTCTAAGGTCCCTCACCTCCATACGGGACAGTCTAAAGTCTATCATCCCTTTGGGTTCTAACACTCTCTGCTTCACAGTCTAAGGCAGTGGCATCGGTATCAAATAGCAATCTCTATGGCCAGCATATTGACTTAGAAAACCACAAATTGCCATTATCTATGTTATATTGTACTTTTAGTTCAACATTTCCCAGTTACATTTAAACTTGGGAGTTCTGCAGGTGTTTATGGATGCCAATTCTGGTCTAATGCACCTCACTCCCAGCACTGACATACTCCATTCTATTATCTCAGATCCCTTCTGGCTCTGCCACTCTCTATTCTGTATACTCACATCCCTAAAATTCTCCCTTCCTTTATTTCAGGGCCGTCCCAAATCTGACATTAGGTGTGTTTAGATTCCTTCTGGCAATGATACTCTATATTCCAAGGGCCATTGGCACTGCCAGTTTGCCCCCTGACGTTCCTTTCAGAGTGAAGAGAAGCACGTTTTGAAGTCTTTCTGACTCAGGTTAGTGTGACCCAGGCAACTCTCCAAGATTATAACTTACGGTGATGTGGTGAAGACCCTGTGGAGTGTGCTGGTATGCTCAGGGCCAGGGTCCCTTCTCAGGTTGGGTCCAGTAGAAGCTTCCTAGATGCTCCACTGTGAAAGAAGGGAGGGTTACCTGGTAATGCACGGTACCCTCACCCCTCCACACGGCAGGGCATCTGGAGGAGAAAAGGTAGGGATAGAGGAACTACGAAGGTCAGGTGGAAAATCAAAGTGTGGTGATGGCCCAGGGAATTCTGCCTCCTGACAGAGCTGCCAGTGGTTGGGCAACCTGCTGCTGCTGCTGCACAACCTGAGGTCACTTGGAGATAGTCACTCTGTGACGATCAATCAGTCACTTAAAAATTGGATGGGGCTATCAACTCTCCCAACTCTCCCCTCCCAAGGGCTCGGCTGGTGTGCAAGATCAAGTTCGGGGTCTGAGGCCCATACTCAGTGGGAGATGGTACCAGAAGCCTGGCTGCTCTACTGTGAGAGGTGAGAAACAACCTGAAAAAACCTCAGCCCCCTCCCCACCCTTACACTGTTGGGTACCAGGAAGTCATAGAATGAGAGCAAGGAAAAGGGGACCCAGGAAAACCCATCTAGTAATAGGCTAAGCAGTCCTGCCTCCTAAATGAGGCTGGTCAGTGGTGGGCCTAATGTGGCTTCTGCTCAGCCTGAGCCAAAGGACTCCCCCTCAGCCCTATCCCTAAGGCTATTCCAGAGGTGTACTTGCTATACACCTCTTTCTGGGTCTATGATTGTTCTCCCTTTGTCTTGGCTCTGACATTCTGTGCTTTCCATCCTTAGGTCCTTCCAGATGTGACCCTCCATGTTGTGTTTTTTCAGGCCTCTCATTCCTGGCTCAGGCACTCTGTTCCTCCAACCCCTACGGTTCCTATATGACATTCTAGGCTCACCTACTCCTTTGGACTCCTGACACTCTCTGCTTTCTACTCTAAGGCACCTGCTCCAAACACTACCATTCTCGGTACTATGTGCTAACGTTCCTTCTGGCTTCAAAACTCTGTTCTGTGTGCTTAAATACTCTCAGACTCTCACATTTTTTATTTCAAGGCCCTCCCAGCTCTGACATGAAGTATTTTAAGGTTCCTTCTACCCGTGATACTTGATACTCCAAGGGCCCTTCCATTTCTGTCTTCCTTGTCTAAGCTAGCAAAGAGCATGGCAGACAGAGGCTCAGCTTTGGAGTCCCACTGACATGGCTTTAAGTCCTGCCTCTGCTACATATTTTGACATTTGTGTAACATGGGAAGCCACTTAACCTCTCATTGGCTTAACTCTCAAAGACTAGAACTTACAGCAACGTGGCAAGGAGTCCAAGTGTGCCCAGGCTCAGGGTCTCTCTTCAGGCTGGGTCCAGTAGAAGAGTCCAAAATGCTCCACTGTGAGAGAAGGGAAGGTTACCCGATATTGCACGGTATCCTCATCCCCCTCCACACAGTGGGGCATCTGGAGGAGAAAACCACAGTGATGAAGGACCTGATAATTGAGGGAGAAAACTTCAGTGTCATCATAGAATACATCATCCTGCCACCAAAAAGAAGGTGACCTAGTGCTGCTGCTGCCACTCAGCCTGAGGTCACCAGAAAGGATTGGAGCCTCCCCGGGAACAGAACCCTCCACTCAGGGCTTCTTGGCCCAATCTTCATGCTCTAGGATCGCTGCTCTCCTCACCTTCTGACTGTAGCATTCTAAGAATCCTTCTGGCTCCCAAACTCTGGGTCATGATTTCTAATGAGCCTCACTACTGGTTCAGATACTCTCATATGCTCTATGCCCATATCATATACCTATGTGGGGTTGTGACCCACAGTTTAAGAAGTGCGGAAGAGGTCCAAGGGAAAAAAGCTGAAGAAGCCCTGCTCTCCAGTCTCTCCCACTCTATGAGAGTCAATATCCTGGCTCCTGGGATTCTCAGGTTCCCCATTCCCAGCACTGACATTTCATGCTCTCTATGCTGAGGATCCTGTGCAGTCTGACAATTTAGTCTTTGTTTTCAAATCCCCTCAGACTCTCACTTTCTGTATTCTAAGGCTTTCCCGGCTCTGACATTCAATGTTCTAAGGTTCCTTCGGCCTGTGACATACTCTACTACAAGGGTCTTTCCGATTCTGGCTTGACCTCTAAGTCCTGCAGGGCCTTGTCTGAGGTAGCACACGACACAGTAATGAAAGACTTGGCTTTGGGGTCCCATTGGCATAGCTTTCCATCCTGCCTTTGACACACACTGTGCGACCATAGGAGGCCTTCCAGGGAAGACCCTTGGCCCCTGTCCTCTCCTTGTCCTAGATTCCCCTCTCAGTGGCCTAGACAACTGTCAGAGACTCTAATTGACAGGGATGGAACAGGCACTGTAGAGTATCCAGGTGTGTTCAGGCCCAAGGGTCCCTCTTCAGGCTCGGTTCAATAGAAGGTTCCTAGATGTTTTACTATGAGAAAAGGGAAGGTTAGCCAATGGTGCACATTATCTTCGCTTCCCTCTGCACAGATGGACATCTGAAAGATAAGAGGTAAAAGGCATGAAGGAACCAAGAGTTTGGGTCGAAAACCTGTATCTGATGGCATGATGGGACAGGTTTGAAACAGAGGATTATCAGTGATAGGGTGCCCTTCTGCTGTTGCTGCATGGTCCGAAGTGATAAAAGAGGCCCAGGGCCTTTCAGGGAAGACCCTTGTCCCCTGTCCTCTCCCTGTCCTGAACTTCCCAATTCACTTTCCACTCAGATCTAGCTCCTGGGTTTCCTTAGACATTAGCTTGTGACTTGCCCAGATTTCATGTTCTAGGATCCCTCTCTCCAGAGTGATACTGGGGTTCCATGTTCCAGCATTGTTCCTTTCTAGCTCAGACACTCCCTCTGCATCCTGCCAGCTCTGACACTAGAATCTAAGGCCTGCATTCTCAGCTGTGAAACTCACTTCTAGTGTTCTCACTGACAATCCATGTTCTATGATCTAAGTTTTCCTGCCTCTTATCTCACCTTGGCATTTCTGCCCTTTAACCCTTTGTTCTAAGCTCCCTCCCACCTTCAATGCTGTGTTCTACATCCCGAGTTACTTTTTTCCCCTGATCTTCCATGTTTTCCATTGCCTCTCCTTTATGTTCTAACCTCTCAACCTCTTGTCTCGAACACTCATGATTTGGGGTTCTAAACTCTCCTTCCCCAGGCTCTGATACTTGTGTTCTAAAGCTCTTCTCCAGTGCTATACATATTTTTCTATGTCCAAACCCTTCTAACTCAATGACTCCTTGTTCTTGGCTCCCCTCTGGCCCTGACCTTTCCTGCTCTAAGGCTTGGTCTCACTTGGACACCTTTTGTTCCACCAAAGTTCTGCGCTCAAACCAGCATCACCTCATACGCAGAGACCCAAACTTGGAGTCAGCTGGATTTTCCCAAGTCCTCACAGCCAATAAACCTCAAAGTGAGTGACCCAGGCCACTCTCCACAACTGTCACTTACAGCCAGGGGATAGGGGGTGGTGTACAGCGTACAGGTGTGCGAAGGCCTAGGGTGCCCACTCCCTCCTCAGGCTGGGGTTGAAGAAGAGCCCAAGGTGCCAGTTAGTGAGAGAAGGGTGAATTACCTGATACAGCACAGCATCCTCACCACTCTCTACACTGCCAGACACCTGGAGGAGGAAGCGCCCGAGGAGGGAAATGGAAGGGTAGGGGAAACCTATAACCAAGAATGGGACAAGAGGCTATCTCTAGACAGAGAATGGCCAGGGGTGCAGTGATCCTGGCACTGACTCTGCAGAGCTGGAGCCCCCCACAGCGCCCTCCCACTTCAATGAGCATCAAGGGCCTCCCAAGGAAGATCCTTGGCGCGAACCCAGACACTCCACTCAGATCTAGCTTCAGGGTTCCTTAAGACATTTAACTTCTAGAATTTCCAGTTCCATGTTCTACCATCACTCCCTCCAGGTCTTCACATCCTCTGTTCTTCTGTCCCTTCAGACAATGACATTCCAAGACTAAAGGACCCTATTAGCTATGTTTGTGTTCAAAGTTTCCTCCTGTTTCAAACACTCTGTGTTCTAAGGGCCTAACATCTTATGTTCTAATGTTGCTCCAGAGAGGCAATATGTCTAGGTGAATAGCAAAACCTGGCTTAAGTCATGCTTCAGACAGATACATGCCAAACATGGCACTTTGTCTAATTGCTTTTAAGGGCCCAATCAGAAAGAGGTGCCAGGTTGATATTCCCTACTGAGGTAGGGTCTAGATGCTCAACTGTGAGGCTGACACATTATCTGAAGGTGAGCACTGCATTTTTCCAGCATTTTCTATACTGCCAAGACATCCCACCTCCAGCCCTCTGGGTTCCCCAGTTTTAAGGACCTTCTCACCTCCACCACTCTAGGTTCCCCAGTTCTAAGGTCCCTCCCACCTCTAGCACTCTGGGTTTCCCAGTTCTAAGGTCCCTCCCACCTCCAGCACTCTGAGTTCCCTGGTTCTAAGGTCCCTCCCACCTCCAGCACTCTGGGTTCCCCGGTTCTAAGGTCCTTCCCACCTCTAGCACTCTAGGTTCCCCAGTTCTAAGGTCCCTCCCACCTCTAGCACTCTGGGTTTCCCAGTTCTAAGGTCCCTCCCACCTCCAGCACTCTGAGTTCCCTGGTTCTAAGGTCCCTCCCACCTCCAGCACTCTGGGTTCCCCGGTTCTAAGGTCCTTCCCACCTCTAGCACTCTGGGTTCCTCAGTTCTAAGGTCTCTCCCACCTCCAGTACTCTGAGTTCCCTCGTTCTAAGGTCCCTCCCACCTACAGCACTCAGGATTCCCTGGTTCTAAGATCTGTCCCACCTCCAACACTCTGGGTTCTCCAGTTCTAGGGTCCCTCACTTGCAGATGTTAAGCTCTATGGTCCCCCATTCCTTTCGGCTCTAACATTCCCTGCTTCCTAGTGCAAGGCACCTCCCTCCCAGCACTGACCTGCTCTAGTTTCTGATCTGGCTCTGGCTCTCCATTCAGTACTCTCACATGCCCTCAGACTCCCCCCGCTTTACTCCAAGCGCCTCCCAGATCTGACATTAAATGTGTTTAGGCTCCTGGCTGTGATGCTCAGTAGTCCAAGGCCCTTCCACCTCAGACATCCTCCATTTTTAGGTTCCTTGTCTGAGGCATCACACATTATGGTAGCAGAGACTTGGCCTTGGGGTCCCACTCACTCACATGAGATCCAAGTCCCAGGCAATTGTCAAAGACTGTAACTTACAGCGATGTGGCAGGGGCACTACAGCATCCAGGTGTGCTCAGGTCCAGGGTCCCTCCTCAGGCTGGGTCCAGGAGAGGAGTCCGAGAGGCCCCACTGTGAGAGTAGGAAAGGTTACCTGATAGTGCACGGTACCCTCACTCTCCTCTACACAGTGGGGCACCTGGAGGAGAAACTGCAGACACCAAGGGAGTACAGGCTGAAAAGTTAAGTCTGGTGACGGGACAGGAAATCTTGTCTCAGAACAGAGGGTTCTCAGTGGTGGGAGGACCTGCTGCTGCTGCTGCTGCACGGCCCGAGGACACCAAAGAGGATGAGTGGGCCCAGGGAAGAGCCTTGGCCTCTGACCTGCCACCGCCCCCCCCACCCGAGTCTCAGTCCATGATTCTTTCTGACACATCCTCATGCCTTCCCCAAGCTCCATGTTCTAGGATTTTTCCCCCCAATGACTTCTGTGCAGTTGCATGCACAAACATCCTCCCCTGCTGCTTCCTGTGGTCCACCTTCTAGCATTCCTTCTGGCTCTGACACTCTAGGTACTATGTTCCCAGGCCTCACCTCAGCAGCTCTGACCCTGAGTCCAGGGTCCCAGCCCACCCCTGGCACCCTCTGTTCTATGCATCCTGAGCGTGGACCTCATTTCTTCTCTGCTAGCTCTGGCAGTCTGTGCTGCGCAGTCTTTCTTAGGCCTCCCAGCTCAGCCTCTCTGTCCTTCCAGGCCCTTCCTTTAGGCTCTGGCATGACGTGTTCTATGATCTGAGATCCCTCTGGACCCTGGTTACTCTGGGTTCCTTGTTCCAAGAGCCCTCCCTCCTTGCTCAGACACTCTGGCGTGCATGTTCCAAGTTTCTCTTCCAGTCAGGCCGCTCTGGGTCCATACTGATTTGAGGAATTTTGACTATTTTTCATGTTCCAAGTTGGCTTCCTCCCACTTCTTCCACTCCTTGTTCTAAAGTCCCTCCTCCCAGCCTCTATCACATGTATATATTCTAAGGTCTGTTCTTTCCAGCCACGTCCCTGTGTTCTACCATTCTTTAAATCCTACCACTGACACCTGGTAACTGTGTGACTGGGAAAGCCACTTTTAATCGATGAGTGACCCAGACCACTCTCCATAACTGTCACTTATAGCCAGGGAGGTATGCAGCTGCAGGTGTGCTAAGGCCTAGGGTGCCCACTCCCTCCTCAGGCTAGGGTCAAAGCAGAATCCTAGATGCTGGACAGCCAGAGAAAGGTGAGATACTTGAGGGGGCACAGTATCCTCACCGCCCTCTATACTGCCAGGCATCTGGAGAACCACGTGCCTGAGGAAGGAAATGGAAGGGCTGGGGAACCTAATTCTCCAGGCAGAGAGTCACCAGGGGTGTAGTAACCCTAGTGTTGCTTCTGCATATTTGGAGGGCCCTAATGAGATTCCAGGGCATCCTCAGGAAAATCTCTGTCTCAGCCTCAGACCCCGTCCTCAGATCTAGCTCCAGGGTGCCTTCACCCCTGCAAGTTCCACAAGCCCAACTCCTTGATGTTCCTATGTCTTTGCAGCCACTGTCAGTGCTGTAAAGGCCCCTTCCACTCTACCATTCTGTGGGGTATCTCAGAGATCAAATGAGATAAGCCGGCATGTCGTGTAGTTGTTGAGTCGTTCAGTCACATCTGACTCTTCCTGACCCCGTGGACCGCAGCACACCAGGCCCTTCTGCCCCCACTATTGCTCACAAGCTCCTGTTTGTTGCTTCCATGACACTGCCCATCCAGCTTGTCCTCTGCCGTCCCCTTGTCCTTCAGTCTTTCCCAGTATCAGAGTCTTTTCGAATGAGTCCTGTCTTCTCATTATGTGGCCAAAGTATTTAAGCTTCAGTGTTTGACCTTGCAGTGAACAGCCTGAATTTCTTTAAGGACTGACTGATTTGATTTCCTTGTTGTCCAAGTTAAAAGCCTTCTCCAGTGCCACAATTTGAAAGTGCCCATTCTGCAGCACTCAGCTTTCCTTATGGTACAACTCTAACAGCCATACATTGCTCCTGGAAAAACCATAGCTTTAATTATATGGACCTTTGTTGACAAGGTGATGTCTCTGCTCCGTAAAGGCTTCTTCCTTTCCCCCCTTGGTACTAGCTTCAAGTACCAGCTCAGCCAGCCACATGGCCACTCATTGTTTGATCACGGGAGAATTACTTACCATCTTGATGGGCCAGTTAACTTTTTAATCTTCTATCAGCCGAAACGTGTGTGCAGGGTACGGGTGCACTTAGGCCAGTGGCAGTTACTCCCTCCACCGTCAGGGGTCCTAGACACTCAATTGTGAGAGGTGGATAAATTACTGGAGAAAGAGAACAGCATCTTATCCACCTCTACACTATTGGGCACCTGGAGGTCAAAGTGGAGGAAATGAGCATCCTCTTTGTAGACACCCATACTTCGGCCCTTCAGCAAATGTCACTCCAAGATTAAATGACCATATCCGCCATAACATTTTATGTTCAAAGTTTCCTCCTGTCTCAGACACTTGGTGAGAACCAGTATAGCCAAGTGGATGGAAAATCTGACTTAGATCATGCTTCACACAAACAAATACAGTCATTGGTGTGTGATCAAGGCTTTGCCAATTATCTTCTCAGTAGCCCACTCAAGTGTTGAATCCTATAATTTCCAGTGAGTCCAACTGGTGTTCACACTGAAGTTCAGATCAGGTCCCTCATGAGGCAATGTACAGTAGCAGCATCTTTGGTGCTCAACTGTGAGAGGCTGAGAATTTACCTGAGAGAGAACATGGCATGTTCCCAACCTCAGCACTGCTGGGCACTTAGAGGCCAAATGCCAGGAGTAAGGAAAAGGGCTGTCACTGCTGTACACACTGAGATCACTTCTGAGGCTCAGTCCCACCTTGAGAAGATCCTTGCCACCCATCAGGACTCATTTCCCCTCCTCTTTCCACCAATCCAGGAGTTGCAAGCATCCCAAGCTCCAGAACCCTAATCTCTCCCCCTCTAGACCCTGGCATCCTGAGCTTTATGTCCTAAGGTCCTGCTGGCTATGGGTTTTGTACTTTTAAAGGCCTCTTGCCCTTGGCTTAAGCACGCCATGTTGGATGACCTAAAGTCTTTCCCACCTCTGATACTTGCTATTCTATGGAAGTACCTTGCTCATGGCTGTGACATTCTCTCTACCTTCTCTCATTCCTCTGGGCTTTATACTAAGCTTTAGAATCTAGGGCAGTGGTGCCAAACTCAAATAGAAACAGGGGCAACCCTGCGAGCACATGTTAACATTCTCTACATCCTATTAAATATTAATTTCCACCCTGTTAAATATTTCCTGATTGCATTTTAATCTAGTTGGGGCTGCATTCAGCATTGACCTCTTCTGTTCCATGTTCTGAGGGCCATTTAAATTCTGACACTCTCTAGTCCGTGTTCCTATGTCCTCTAAGACTCATCTTCTTTCTTCCAAGGCTCCTGCCAGCTCTGATAGTCTGTCCTTCCTTGGATGAGTGAGTTAAACACTGGGCCTTGTAGTCCCATTGACATGGCTACAGTACTTGCCTTTGACACTGGACAGTCACTTAACCTGTCAGTGACCTAAGCAACTCTCAAAAATTATAAAAGCTATGAGTAAGGCTGGAATGCAGCACAGCCTCCCAGTATGCTCAGGTCCAGGAGCCTTCCTCAGGTTAGGTCTGGTACAAGAGTTCTAGATGCTCCACTGTAAGAGGAGAGTAAAAGGCAGCTCAGGGTATTCTCACCCCCTTCTACAATACTGAAAATCTAGAGCAAAAAGTAAAGGGAAGACAGAATTGAGGTGCAGGGAGAAAATATTTCTGGTGACTGGGCTGGAAACCCTGCCTCCAAACAGAGTTGCCAGGCAGTAGTGAGGTGACCTAGTGCTGCTGGTACACAGCCTAAGGTCACCAAAGAGCATCAGGGTCTCCCAGGGAAGACTCTTGCCCCCAACAAGACTTCCCATTCACATCCAGCTCCAGGGGGCCTTCGGATATGTTCTTGCTACATGCCCAGTTTCTGTGGGTGAGGATCCCTTCCCCATCATAGTCTGATGGTCTAAGTTTTACATCCTAAGGTCAATCCTTCTGGGTCTGATGCTCTCTGTTCTGGCTCCTGAGGCCTCTCACTCCTGGTTCAGATACTCTTGTTATAAATGTTCTAAAGGCTCACCCACAGACTGTGTTCTATGATTCTCAGATCCCTCACTCCCCCTGCTGTGACATTCTATGGCCTGCTGTTCCTTTGGGGTTGACCATTTCTGTTGGAGAGGCTAAGGCCCCTCAGCCTTGGCAATCCATGTTCTGTTTTAAGGTCCTTCAGGCTCTGACGCTTTCTAGTCTGTGTTCTTACATCACATCCACGTCTCATCTTCTCCACTCAAAGGCCCTCCTAGCTCAGAGAGCAAAGGTTCTTCTCTACCTTCTGGTTTTGATCCTCTGTATTTAAAGGGCTTTTCCGTCTCTGCCATTCTCTCTTCTCGTGTTCCTTGAACAAGGTAGCATACAACACAATGGATAGTGATTTTGTCTTTGACATGTACCATGTGACCACACAAAGTCACTTAGCCTCTGAAACTTACCGTGATGTGGTGGGGGCACTGCAGTGTCCAGGTGCTTAGGTCCAGGACTCCTCCTCAGGCTGGGTCTGGGAGAAGAGGCCTAGGTGCTCCACTGTGAAAGAAGGGAGGGTTACCCAACAGTGCACGGTACCCTCACCCCTTTTCACACAGTGGGGCATCTGGAGAACAAAGGTCAAAGATGAAGCAAATGTCAAGTTCAAGTCTGCCTCCAAACAGAGCTATCAGTGACAGGGTGACCTGGCGCTGCTTCCTCACTGCCCACAGAGGATCCACGCCACCCACGGAAGACACCTGCCCCTGTTCTGAACTCCTGACACATCGAAGCTCTTCAGTTGCTTCCAACATGTACTTTTTATTTCCCTAATTCCCATATTCTAAGATTGCTCACTCCAGAGTTAGACACTGGGTTCTCCATTCCAACAGCCTCCATCCCAAGGTTCCAAAGGCATGATGTCTCCACTCCAGCACTCATTTCTCCAGTTTTAGCTATGACAATCTGTGGTCCATGCTCAAAGCTTCCCTACCTTCCAGCTCAGACACTGAGCTTCAGACACTTCTCATTTCTCTCACTCTGACAGTCTTAGTTCCTGTTTCTAAGGTCCCTCCCTCCTTGCTTTGACCTTCTTAGTTGCAAATTCCAAGTTGCTTTCTCTGTTGGCCCAGCCTTCTCTGTGCTAAAACCCTTTTTTTCATGTTCTAAGTTCCATACCGCTCACTTCTGCCACTTTTCCTTCTTTCTTCTAAGATCCCTTCCCTCGATTCTGCCACTTATCTTCTATGGTCTAAAGTCCTTTTTGCCCAGCTGTAACCCCTCATTCTACCATCCTGTGTCCAAAGCCCTTCCAACTCAATGACTTCCTGTTGAGGCTCCCCTCTGGCTCTGACCTTCTCTGTTCTAAGGCCTTGTCTCACTCACCTTTTGTTCCACCAAAGTTCTGTACTCAAACCAGCACTGCCTAGTACACAGAGATCCAAACACAGAGTCAGGTGGATCTTCCCCTAAGTCCTACTGCTGACAGCCACTAAACCTGAGAGTGAGTGCCCAGGCCACTCTCCATAACTGTCACTTATAGCCAAAGGACAAGGAAGGTGTGCAGCTACAGGTGTGCTAAGGCCTAGGGTGCCCACTCCCTCCTCAGGCTGGGGTCGAAGCGGAGTCCTAGATGTTGGACAGCCAGAGAAAGGTGAGATACTTGAGGGGGCACAGCATCCTCACCACCCTCTATACTGCCAGGCATCTGGAGAGCCAAGTGCCTGAGGAAGGAAATGGAAGGGCCAGGGAAACCTAAGAGCAGGAATGAGACACGAGGCTAATTTCAGACAGAGTGGCCAGGGGTACAAATGACCCTAGTTCTGATTCTGCACACCTGGAGGCCCCTGCCCCATGAGCATCAAGGGCCTCCCAAGGAAGATCCTTGGCCTCAACTCAGACGCTCCACTCAGATCTAGCTCCAGGGTTCCTTGAGACACATATTTCCCAGAGAAAATTTATAACTTATGGAAGTGAATGTTGAAAATGAAGAATAAATAAATTTATAAAAAAGAAAGAACCAGAGCAATAAAAAAGATGTGTACTTCCTACAAAAGCTACTTCCATGTTCTCGAATCTGTTCCTCTCTAGACTCTATCTACTACACTGTGTTTTATGCTGTTATATTCCTTCAGAAGCTGACACTGCATGAATAAAGGGCACTTTCAGCTCTAATACCATCTCAGACACTGTGTTCTAAGAGCCCCTATCTCTTCATGTTCCTTCAGAAAGCCATTATTTTTTCAGTGGACAGGTAAGTCTGCCTTCAAATGCTTCTTAGATAGACTCATAGTAAGTAAGACTCACTGTGCGACCTTAAGCCAATCACTTAACCTCTCAAAGTTTGCAATAGCCAAGGGTCAGGTGGGTTGAATTCTGGGGTCCACACTCCATCCAGAAGCAGGGGCAGGTGGGCTAGACAATGGGAACAGCGCTCCATACTAAGGTCCCAGAAGGTAGTAGAATCTGAGATGCTCAACTGTGAAAGACAAGAAATCACCTGAGAGAGAACCCACACAGCATCCTCTTGGCCTCTACACTGCTAGGCACCTGGAGGTCAAAGAACACGGAGAACTGAAAAGACCCACAGGGAAAACAGTAGAGAGAGAGAGGCCATGGGGGAAGCCTAATTACAGTTAGAGGACTGGAAAGCCAGGCTCCAGACACATGGTACTAGAGGGGGAGAATTCCTGGTGTTGTCACTACACAGCCTGTCAGGGATCAAGGCCTCCAGGGGAAGATCTATGCCCATCCTGGGGTCCCCAATAAGCTCTAAGAGCCCCTTGATGCATTCATTTGCTCCAAACCAAAGCTAATGTTCTAGGGCTCCTTCCTCCAGACTGTGAGTTTTAGATCCTAAGGCCCTTTGTGCTGTGTTCTCTAAGGCCTCTCACACTCTCACTCTCAGCTCAGGTACTCTGAGTCACTCTGTGTTCTATGTTCTAAAGTTCCTCCCACTTCCAGCACTCTGGGTTCCCCGGTTCTGAAGTCCCTCCTGTGATGCTTACGTCCTACCATTCCTTTCGACTTGAAGCCTCTTTGCTTCGTAGTGCAAAGCACCTCCCTCCCAGCATTGACCTGCCCTAGTTTCTGATCTGACTGGCTCTCTATTCTATATTCTCATCCATTCAAGCCTCTCCCCTTCCCTATTCCAAGGCCACCTCAGATCTGACATCACGTGGTCATAGGCTCCTTGCTTAATAGCTCTATTCCAAGGGCACTTCCTGTTCTGATGTTCTATGTTCTAACCTTCCTTGATGAGGTAATACAGGGCACAGGAGATAAGAGACTTAGCCTTGAGGTTCAACTGGCACAACTTAATAGCCTGTCTTTGACACATACTGTGTGACCACGGGAAGTAACTTAGCCTCTCAGTGGCCCAAGCAACTGTCAAAGACTGTAACTTACAGCGATGTGGCAGGGGCACTACAGCATCCAGGTGTGCTCAGGTCCAGGGTCCCTCCTCAGGCTGGGTCCAGGAGAAGAGTCCGAGAGGCCCCACTGTGAGAGTAGGAAGGGTTACCCGATAGTGCACGGTACCCTCACTCCCCTCTGCACAGTGGGGCACCTGGAGGAGAAACTGCAGGCACCGAGGGAGAGCAGGCCAACAAGTTAAATCTGGTGATGGGATGGAAATCTTGTCTCAGAACAGAGGGTTCTCAGTGGTGGGAGGCCACCAAAGAGGATGAGGGGGTCCAGGGAAGAGCCTTACCCATTGCCTACACACTCTACTCAGATGTGGCTCCGGGGGCCCTTCAGAACTCACCCAGATTCCACGTTCGAGGATCTCTCCCTCCAGAGCCAAACTATGGGTTTGGTATTCCAACATCCTTCCCTCCGCATGTGACACTTTTGTATTCTAAGGGCCTGCATTCTCAGCTGTGATGGTCATTTCTACTGTTCAGTATAGTAGCAGAGTACTATTAGGATAAGTTCATTACTGAAATCCTTTTATTCTCTCAGCTCCAAAGCTGTGATTTCTACATTCCAATGACTCAAAGATCCTTTCTTCCTGGCTGTGACTGTGCTCTGCTGTCCTATGCCCAAAGGCCTTCCAGGTCACTGCCTCTAACATCTTCTGCTCCCAAGTCCTAGGGGGCAAGGGAGGTATGCAGCTGTAGGTGTGCTAAGGCCTAGGGTGCCCACTCCCTCCTTGGGCTGGGGTCGAAGCAGAGTCCTAGATGCTGGACAGCCAGAGAAAGGTGAGATACTTGAGGGGGTACAGCATCCTCACCGCCCTCTATACTGCCAGGCATCTGGAGAGCCAAGTGCCTGAGGAAGGAAATGGAAGGGCTGGGGAACCTATGACCAAGAATAGGATGAGGGGCCATTTCTAGACTGAGGATGGCCAGGGGCTTGATGACTAGTGCTCAGAACCTTCCATTGAAATTCCTTGCCTCTTGCTTCGGAATGTCACTCAGATCCAGTGTCGTGTTTCCTTCAGACATATGCTTGTGACTTGCCCAACTTCCATGTTCTAGAAGCATTCCCACTAGATTTGGTCATGCTGTGTTCAATGTTCCTTCAGACACTGACATCCCTCAAATAAAGGACCCTTTTAGTACTAACATTCTTTAGTCTATGTTCCCTCCTGTTTCGGAGACTCTATTTTCCATGAGTCCTTCGAAGTCTGGCATTATTGGATAGGATAACCTGGCTTCAATTACTGCCTCGCCCTAACCATGGTCCAGTCAACTCTCACAGCTTGGAGGAGCTGCAGGGGAGGGGTGGGGGTGTGCAGGATGCAGGCTGCCTCAGGCCTGAGGTGGAGGGAAAGGAACAGGTCTTAGATGCTCAGCTGTGAGAGGTGAATAAATTACCTGAGGGAGGGCACGAGATTTTCAGCCTCGACACTCCTGGGCACCTGAAGGCCAAAGACAAGAAGGAAGAAAAAGGTGACAGAGGAAAATTGAAGTCCAACAATATGACAGACTGAAGGTGGCCAGTGCAGGGGATAGGGGGGAGGGGGGAAGTAAGAATCCTAGGGCTTGGCTGAGCCTGAGGTTACCAAAGACAAAGATGAGCAGAGCCTCTGCCCTTGACACACCACTGTCCACTTAGTCTTAACCCCAGCACCCTTCAGACATGCACTTGCTTACAAGTCCAAGCTCTGTGTTCTAGAATCCCTCCTGGTCTAGACTTTGACATTCAGAGTTTTATGTCCTAAGGGCCTCTGTGCTGCTTTTTCTAAGGCTTCTCACTCTCAGCTCAGGTACTCTGAGTCACTCTGTGTTACATGTGCCAAAATCCCTCCTTCCTCCAGCACTCTGGGTTCCCCGGTTCTAAGGTCTCTCCCACCTCCAGCACTCTGGGTTCTCCAGTTCTAAGGTCCCTCACTCCCAGGTGTGAAGCGCTATGCCCCCCCCCCATTCCTTTCAGCTCTAATATTCCCTGCTTCCTAGTGCAAGGCACCTCCCTCCCAGCACTGACCTGCTCTAGTTTCTGATCTGGCTCTGGCTCTCCATTCAGTACTCTCACATGCCCTCAGACTCCCCCCGGCTTTACTCTAAGCGCCTCCCAGATCTGACATTAAATGTGTTTAGGCTCCTGGCTGTGATGCTCAGTAGTCCAAGGCCCTTCCACCTCAGACATCCTCTATTTTTAGGTTCCTTGTCTGAGGTATCACACAGCATGGTAGCAGAGACTTGGCCTTAGGGTCCCACTCACTCACATGAGATCCAAGTCCCAGGCAACTGTCAAAGACTGTAACTTACAGCGATGTGGCAGGGGCACTACAGCATCCAGGTGTGCTCAGGTCCAGGGTCCCTCCTCAGGCTGGGTCCAGGAGAGGAGTCCGAGAGGCCCCACTGTGAGAGTAGGAAAGGTTACCTGATAGTGCACGGTACCCTCACTCTCCTCTACACAGTGGGGCACCTGGAGGAGAAACTGCAGGCACCGAGGGAGTACAGGCTGAAAAGTTAAGTCTGGTGACGGGACAGGAAATCTTGTCTCAAAGGAGGAGCAAAGCACTAAATGAAAGACAAAAGGCAACATATTCTAGGCAAATCACACCAGCACCACCAAGTGCACCATGACCACCTTGACCATCTCCCCGCAGATGCTGATGGAGGCAGCCTAGTATCATGCAGGGCCCCTCAAACACCAGATCTGCTTCCAACCATTATTGAAGGAAGAATCCATTATGAAGAAGGAGCCCACAGCGATTGACCTATTGCCACTAAGAAGCAGATAAACATAGATGTCCCAGGAGTAGCAGCACCTTCTGCACCACCTTTCCTGCTTCCGCCTAGCCCTCACCAGTGTCTTTGGAGAACAACTTCCTCATCAATTGCCAGACACAGGGCAGGCAAGCCGGCCTAACTGAAGCAGCATGGCCCCCTAAAGGGGAGGTGGGAGGCAACTTGTGCCAGGCCAAGTCAGACCACCACCACCACCCTGTCTACCATCTTCTCTCAGCCCAGGACCCTGAGCCTAAGAGTCCCAGGAAGCAGCCCCTGTGGAGATGCAGCCTGGACCTGCTCCTACAGGTGCTGAAGCCACAGCTGCCGAGGACCCAGAAAGGAAAGTTCTTGCCACCAAATGCCCTAACACTGTCAGTTCAACATCAGAACCTGAGATGCTGTGCATTGCTGCTGTATACTAAGGAACATGGGACTTTGCCATCTAAGCTCTCCCTAAAACCTTCTGTGTGCATTGTCTTCTCCTATTAAAATGTAATCTTGGTCAGAGCAGCCACTATCTTGTTTTGTATCTTAGTACTTAGTGAGCTTTTAATAAATGCTTTATTCATTCAAGCCAGATCCCATCCCCTGAACAAGCCTCCCTACTTAAGAGTAAGCTGTATGGTTTCTTCAAATATGCACTTACTTTATGTCCAGGTTCTTTGTTCTAAGGGCCTTTGAGACTCTCGTATACCAAACCTAATGGATCCTTACGACTAATTATCTTCACGTTTCTGCTGTCTTGACTGCTATTCTAACAGACGTTCCAGACATGATATTCCATTCCAATATTTCCTTGGGGATGATGCAGACAGCTGAGCAGGAAAACCTGGTGCTATGTCCTGCCTCAGACAGACACATGAGCAAGCCACTTCACTTCTTAGTGGCCCTGTCAGATCGCCAAGCCTGGAACGACCAAGCTGTATGTGTGATATTCAGAGTTCAGCTATCTTGAGCCTTCCTTCCCCTTCAGGTGGGGAACAGTGGCAAAGTTGTAGATACTCAACCAGGCCACAGCATCTTCCCCCTCCCTCTGCATTGAACCTCGGAAACCAAAGGCCAAGGTCCAAGAAGTGGAGAGACAGAGGAAAACCTAAACCTGAAGCTATATAGACAGGCAATCCTGTATGCAGAGCTGCCAGTGGGGGACAAGCTACCTAAATACTGTACAGCCTGAGGCCACTAATAACAATTCAGGCCTCCTAGGGAGCTCCCCGTTCAGCCCCTAGTCTTTGGGTTTCTTCAGACATACACCTGCTGGAAGCCCAAGCTTCAGGTTTGAGGGTCATTCCCTCCAGAATCTGATGCCAACTTCCATGCTGGAACATCCTTCCCTCCTGGCTCAGACACTCACATGCTATGTTCCAGTTACCTGCCCCCTCCTCCCAGATCTGACACTGTGTGCTCTGACACTGCTTTCAATGTTTTAAAATTCCTCTGACTCTCACACTCGTTCTAATGTCCCTCCATTCTTGCTGTGATGCTTTGGGTTGCACGTTCCAAGTTCGTTTTCTGCTCCCACAATCATGTTCTCTATGCTAAGATCCATCTCTAGGAACTGTGATTCTGTTTTATGATTTTAAGGTCCCTCACACCCAGCTGTAACAACCTATATTCTATCATTCCTTTAAGCTCTATCAAGCTCCTACATAGCCCAAGATACCTTTCTCCTAAGAACACTATATTCTATATTCATACGTCCACAGACTCTCACATTGTTTATTCCAAAGATCTTTCATCTCTGACTTTAGCTTCCTATTGGCTCTGATAATCTATATTCAGTAGTCCCTTCCAACTGACATTCTATACTCTAACACATGGTACCAGAGCATAGAGAACTGCCTTTGGATTCCCAAAAATATGGCTTTTAAGTCCTTCCTTTGGAACTCACTGCACAATCATGAGAAGTAGCAATTTCTCAGTGGCACAAGTAACTCTCAAACCGGGTCTAGAACTTAGATGAGGCCGAGGCACTGTACTCTGCAACTATTGACACGACAGGATTCTCATTATTCTGGTATGGTCTATTACATTCATTAATTTCTTAATATTGAACCAAATCTGCATTCCAGATGCAAATACCACCTGGTCACAATGTATAGTATTTTTGATTTAAATTTATTTATTTAATTTAACATATTTAGTTTTCAGCATTGATTTTCACAAGAGTTTGAATTACAAATTTTCTCCCCATTTCGACCCTCCCCCCCACTCCAAATGTACAGTATTTTTGATGTGTTGCTACAGCCTCTTTACTAATTTTATTTTTAAATTTTGTGTCAATATTCATTAAAATATTAGTTCACATTTTTTTGTTTTCACTCTTGCTAGATTAGTTGTCATGGCCTGATGGATGGAAATTGTTTGGATGCCTTCTGTTTCTGGCACTGCAAACGGTTCATGTAATATTAGATAACAGGTTTTTTCTTTTAATAAGATATTAAATATTAGAGAATTATTGGATTAATCTTAGATAATATTTTTTCTTTTAGTAAGATTTGCTTGTAAATACGTGTGGGCCACGTGGTTTTTTCATTAGGAATGTATGATCTGTTCAACTTGTTTTCTCCTATTGGTTTATTTAAATTCTCTCTTTTTCTTGTTTCACTAATCTTGGAATTTCCTATTTTTAAAGTATCCATTTCAGTTAATTTTTGGTTTTAGAAGCATACTCGGGTAAATAAATTAGACTAATTTCCTTTATTTCTTCATTTGTTTAGAATTTTTCTTTTTTATTCTTGATACCAGTAATCAAATTAACTTGTATTTTGTTGTTCCCTCCCCAGTTCACTCGTTCTTTTCCTTCGGTTTTCTTACTTCAGAATTTTCATTTTGATGTTGCTTTGTTCATACCCATTTTGGAGCTCTTTTCTTCTAGTTTGGTATTTTGGACTTCCTTGCCTTCATTGTGGGTGTATTTTCATTACTCACTCTTCCAAACTCACTTCCCACATAAGGATGTGATGCTTGGACCAGGCTCTGCGAACTTCTGCAGCTCATTTCAGTGCCTTGTATAGTCTTTATCTGTATTCTTTGGGATCCTGCTACTACTTTCTCCAGGTAAGGAAAGGTATGTTCTTCCAGGGGTTTCAGGAGTAGCTCAGTCTAGGAATGCCTAACCTTTCAACATGCTCAAAGCAGAAGTATCTAGGGCAAAATCTGATTACTGCCTTCAGCTTGGAACTTTGCAAGTTCCTGATCCGGGTTTTCTTGTGGGTGACCTAACTGCAGATTTGCTCCAAATGAGTGTAGACACATGCTGGCCTCAACCCCTAGTAGTGTTCTACAAAACAGTACAGGTTAAAAGCAGCAAAACTGATGCCTCATCGCTGGTCTGAGTTCCCTGCCCAGGTTACACAGCTGGAAACTGTAGCCCTGCCTGATATTTGGGTTACATCCATAACCCTGATTCAGAATCAGAGCCAGACGGGGACCCGTCTAGGCCTGCTGTGCAATGGATCCAAACTGCTCCTTCCCTTGGTACACAATTGTGGGTCCCTTTGAGACTCTGGGGCCAGGTCAGTTAGAGTTAGAAAAAACTATCAGATGGGTCTTCTTCCTGCCATACCTAGCTATAGGTCCCATCTGCAGGAGATCTCACCCTTCCTCCTCATCTAGGTACACAATACAATGAGAAAATCTCAGGACCTTTCCTGGGTGGATCAACTGCCAATGCCTGGAGACCCCTGGCTATTCCTGTTGACTTGGGATAGAAAAATGACCCACTGAGATTTCTCTTTCAATTTTCCAATTACTACTTGGATTGGTACACTTACCCCATCTTTGTTAGAGTAACTGTGGGAGGAGACTTGGGATGTACTGCTGGTTCTGACTCTGGCATCTCTGTTGAGGAGCTGGCCTGAGGCTGTGTTCTGTCTCAGGTTGGGGCCAGCAGAGAAGGCCAAGATGCTCCACTGTGAGTATGGAGGGTTATCCGATGGTGCCCAGTGCCCTCACCTACCTCCACACGGCGGGGCCCCTATAAAAGTTGGGAAAGAAGACAGTAGGAATTCAGGAAGAAAACTTCAACTGGAAATTCTGCTTAAAAACAAAGGGTTACCTGTAATAAGGTGAAAAGCCTTCCAGCTCTAACACTTGGCTTTCTACAATCCCTTTTGTCTCTGACATCCCATGCTCTAAAGGTCTTTCTAGGCTGGATGTTTTAGGCTCTTACGTGCCTTCTTATAGGCGGTATTACCTGACTGACTGAGCCCTGACCATGGAACAAGACAATCAAGCTTTAAGTCCTGTCAAATCTTAGAGCTTTTAACAGCCAAGGGGCAGGACTGGTGTGTGGATCCAGGGTAAGATTCAGGCCTGGGGTCTTCGCACCATCCTTGGGAAGGGAACAGTAGCCAAGTCCTAGGTGCTGGACTTCGAGAGATAAGAAAATTACCTGACAAAATACAGTAACTTTCTTGTCTCTACGAGGTCAGGCACCTGGATGCCAAAGTACAAGAAGAAGGAAGAACCTCCACAGAGGGTGGCCAGTGGTGGCAGGATTGTAAAGCTGCTATGCTGCACAGCCTAAGGCCACTATTAAGGATCAGGGCCTCTCTACTCCAATCTCAGGGCTCCTTCAGACATGCAAGTGCTACAATCCAAGAGAGGTTCCATGTTTTAATATCCCTTCTCCTCCACCCCGGACTCTGACATTTGGAGTTTTAGGTCCTAAGGCCCTCTGTGTTGTATTTTCTAAGGCCTCTCACTCCCAGCTCAAGCACTCTTGAGTCACTCTATGTTCTCCAGTTCTAAGGCCCCTCCCACCCCCAGCACTCTGGGTTCCCTGGTTCTAAGGTCCCTCCAACCTCCAGCACTTTGGGTTCCCTGGTTCTAAGGTCCCTCCAACCTTCAGCACTCTGGGTTCCCTGGTTCAAGGTCCTTCACTCCAAGCTGTGAAGCTCTATGTCCTCCCAATCCTTTAAAGCTGTAATATTTCCTGCTTCCTAGTGTAAGGCACCTCCCTCCCGGTACCGACTTGCCCTCATCTATGCACTACAGTTCCCTCTGGCTCTGACTCTCTCTGTTCTGTGCCCCTAAATTCACAGCTCTCACCTTCTCTGCTGAAGTCTCTTTAAGATTTGAAACAAAATTTTCTTAGTTTTCGTAAGGTTTAGAGACTCCCTCTTGGAAGGGCCCTTCTAATGATCACAGTCTATACTGCACCATTTCTTAGGCCATCTAGCACACAGCACAGCTGGCAAACCCTTGGCACTAAAATCCCACATGGCTCCAAGTCCTGCCTTTGGCACCTACTCACCATGAGAAGTCAATGAACCTCTCAATGGCCAGATAATTGTCAGTGACTGTAACTGAAAGCCGTGCGGGGGGGGGGGGGCATAAGACATTCGGGGCCCTCCTCAGGCTGGATCTCGCAGTGAACCCTATATGCTCAACTACCATAGAAGGGAAAGTTAGCTGGTATGGAATGGTATTCTCACCCTCTTTTACACACCTGGAGGTAAAAGAGGAGGAAAAAGAGAAGAAGGAAGTGGCAGCAGGTGGCAGGGGCGGGGGGAGGGTGTACCCAAGTCCACTAATGGGGCAGGAAGTCCTGCCTCAAGAGACAGGGCTACCAGAGGTGGGATGACTTCATGCTGGCTGCTGCTTTACTGCCTGGGACCACTAATGACGATCAAGGTGTCTAGCCTCTGATACCGGATTCTATGTGCTAAGAGCCTTTCTTCTTGACTCTGACACACTGTACTTTACTATTTCTTTAAGCAAGGATGCTCTGAGTTCCATGTTCTAAGGTTCCCTGCACTACTCTGCTCTTCTGGGCCCTTCCGTCCCTGCTGTCTAAGGTCCCTTCTTGATGGCTTTGATACTTTGTGTTCCACATCCCATGTTCCCTTTCTCTCCTCACATTCTCTATTTTATGTACTAAGAACTCTTCCTGGGTGCTCTTTATTTTTATTTTCATGTAAGATGACCTTGGTGCTGCCACTGCTGCCCAGTATGCTGCCACTAACAAGGATTAAGGCCTACTAAGAAAAATACCCAGGCAAGGTCCTCGTAACTGAGACCCAAGCCCAGAGCTCCCTCTGACATGCACAAACGAGAAGCCCAAGCAATGTGCTCCACCTACCATCTTACTTCTGGGACACTGAGGAGCTGGGTCCTATGTCCACATTTTCCTAGAGATCCTGACATTCCATGCAGAAAGGCCCCTTTGCAACCCAAAGACTGAATGCTTTAAAGTTCACTCCCTCTCAGATGCAGCATGCTCTAAAGGTTCTAGGCCTGACAGTCTATGTTCTAATACTCCTTTCTTCAAAACAGCATCACCTGGTGCAGCCAAGAAGTGTAGGAAACCTGGCTTTAAGTTCTGCCTCAGGTACACAGAGACTTAATGTATGACAACGGGCCAGAAAGGCCTAACAGGCCATGCTTTACTGTTCTTCTTGGCTTGGACATTCAGCCTGCTGTGTGCTAAAGACCCCACCTCCAAGCTCACACTCTGGGACACTGTCATTTCTCCTACTCTGGCTCCCTGCTGCATGCAGCCTAGTGCACAGAGACCTAATCTTGGGAGTCAGGTACATTCTTGCTCTCCTGCCCAACCATGATACATGGTAACTGTGTCAAAAGGACTGAATGGCCTAGGCACTCTCTACACCTTTCCCTTACAGAAAGGTGAGAGGACACATGGGTTCCTGCTCCTGTCTCAGGCTAGGGCCAAAGCAAAGCCCTTGTTGCCAGGCAATGAGAAGGATAAATTCCCCAAAAGAGTACTGCATCCTCATTGCCTTCTACATTGCCAGGCAACTGGAGGACAAAATGCCTGATGAAGGAAGTGTAGGACGGGAAATTCTGCCTCTACACTGAGGGTGGCCAGTGGTGCAGCTGGTAGTGGGGGCAATGCTACTTCTGCACACCTCCGGGCATGAAGAAAAGCCAGGGCCTCTACGGAGTCAAACCTTGCTCCATACCGTGGGCTCCCCTTCACCACACAGTCCTTACACCTCAGGGCCTCTTTGGACAAGCATGATCTGCAAAGCAGAGTTTCATGCTCTGGGGTCCCTCCCCCTCCAGGTCCCTCTGGCTCTGATCCTCTGTACTGTGCTTTCTAAGGCCTCTGTGATATGTGATATGTCCCTCCCACCTCCAACAATCTGTGCACATGATATTTAGGTCCCTCACTCCTAGCTGTGAACTCTTCTGTTCCACTGTTGTTCCCTCCTAGCACTGATGTTCAGTGTTCTGGTATCTAAGGTCTCTTCTGACTTGGACAGCATTTTATTCTATGTTCTTGCATCCCTTCAGCTTCTCACCTTGCTTATTTAAAGGCCCTCCCAGATATGACATAAAGTACCCTTATATTTGGTCTGGTTCTCATACTCTCTATCTGAAGGGCCATTTCAATTCTGTCACTCCACATTCTAACCTGCCTTGAACAAAGGACAAAGCAGCATAGTAACAGCCTTGGCCTTGGGGTCCCACTGACATAGCTTGAAGTCCTGCTTTTGACACACACTGTGTGACCACGGGAAGTCACTTAGCCTCTCAGTGGCCCAGGCAGCTCTCAAAGACTGTAGCTCACCGTGATGTGGCAGGGGTGCTAGAGCATCTAGGTGTGCTCAGGTCCAGGGTCCCTCCTCGGGATGGGTCCAGGAGAAGAGTCCTAAGGTGTTACACTGTGAGAAAAAAGAGAGTTAGTTGGTAGATGAGGGTATCCTCAGCCACCACTGCCCCCACCCGCACTGCCTGCTGAACTTGCACAGCAAATGGGCTAGAGCAGCGCTTCTTAAACTGTGGGTCACCAGTGGAAAATGTTTAAGAAGCCCTGGTCTAAGGAAGAAGGAAAAGAGAATTCAGGGAGAAAAATCTGAATGTGGTGATGGGCAGGAAAGCCTGCCTCCAGACAGAGGCTACCAGGGGACAGGTGACCAATCACCAAAGGAGAGCAGAGTGATTGAGTAACGGTCCTGCCCCCCAATCTCCACCTGGACAAAATCAAAGGTGCCTTCAGTCATGCACAAGGCTTCCACACTCTGTGTGCTACATCCTCAGATCCACCTTCCCTTCTCGGGCAGTCTCTTTTCTATATTCTAAGCATCTGCGTTCTCTGCTGTCACATGGCAATCTCGTTTAGTATGCCAGATGCTTTCTATTCTGACATTCTATGTTCCACGTTCTAAAACCTTACCTCAGTGGCTGTTTTTCATGTTCTAAGCTGTCTTCAGCTTAGCTGTGCCCCTCCTCATTCGATGTTCTCATGAACCTCCATCAATGCTATAATAATTTGCATTTGATGTTCTAACATTCCTCCTCTGCATAATATTCTGAGTGCTTTGTTCTAGGTCCCCTCCTCTCCCCTCTTCTGACCCAGTTCCGACTCTGGAAAATCGGTGGTTTCTTTTTTAAGATTCTTCCTTTCCAGGTGCAAGTGTTAGTGTTCCACCACTCAGGGTCTGTGGCTCCCAGGCCAGACCCTAGTCCCTGCCCTGGATTTCCCATTCAACTCTACTGCCTGGGCCTCTTCAGACATGCACTGGATACAAAGTCCAAGCTCTAGGTTTTGGGATTCCTCTCTCCATCCTCTGAAACTTGGTTGTTCATCATTCTAAGGTTCCTCCCACTCCTGACATATAGCACAGCTCAGAGGAAATGTTAGGGCTGCTGAAAGGGGAAGGTAGATGATGGGATACAAAAGGAAAGGTGGAAAATACTTCTGCATTCTCTGTTTTAAGGTTCATCCCTCCTAGTTTTAAATGTTGGATTCTATGGTGTGAGGCTAATCTCTTCTGAAACAAACAGTTGGTGCTCTGTGTTCAAAAGCCTCTTTCTGATATGACGCTATTTTATGTTCTCGTTTGCCAGTCATTTGGTCTGAGTCTTTTGTGAGGTCCTCAGGAATCTTTATTCTGCTTCTAAGAGCCCTTCTGATCTATACTAGAACATTCACTGTACAAGGTAACCCAGCATAATGAATTAGGATGTGGTCTTCAAGGCCTAGGGACCTCCTTTTAACTCCCACCTCTGATGCATGCAACTGGAGTGACTCTGAACAAGTAATTTATAAGTTCCAGTGGCAAAGGCAACTCCCTCAGACTGTAACTTACCAAGACTGGCAAGGATGATATCCACTGTCCAGGCATGCTGAGTCGCAGGGACCCTGATCTCTCTTCAAGCTGGGGCTAGTCACAGAGTCCAAGCTGCCTGAACTGAGAGAGAAAGGTCAGTTACCTGACCATGAACCGTCTCCTTAGCCCCCCACTCCCCACTACCAAGAACCAGGTGTGTACAATGTGGAGAGGAAGGAAGTAGTGGGATGGGGAAAACCTAAGGCAGGACAGAGGGTTCCCAGCAGTGGGGTGACCTGGTGCTGCTGCTGAGGATCAGGGCCTTGCTCACCCCCTGACCTGAACTCCACACTCAGGTCAAGTGCCAGGCGTCCTTCAGACATGCACACGCAACATGCCCCAGCTCCACGTTCCAAGATCCTTCCCTCCAGACACTGACACTCTGTGTCCTACGTCATGTCCCTTCAGCCTCAGACACACATAAAGGAATCTTCCATTTTGTTTTCCAAACTCCCACCTGTCTCTGGTACCTGGTGTATGAAAGGTTTTCCAGGCCCACCATCCTATGTTTGAAGGCCCTTTCGACTCTCCCCTTCTCCTTCTTGGGACGCTTAGGGCTCTGACTTACTGTGTTCTAAGGGCCCTTGACTATCCCACATTCTAATGTTCCTTCCAAGACAAAATATAGCCTCATGGCTGGGGACTCAGCTTTGCAGTAAGACTTAGTTTCAAGGCCTGACTCTGAGACATGACCCCAGGCAAGTCATTTAACATGTTGAGGGGGGCAGGCAACTCTGAAAACGTACCTTAAAGCCAGGGCCACGGTCAGGGGCGCAGAGCACCACCCATGCAGATCTGGACCCAGGGACCATCTTCCTCCTCAGTCTGGGTCCAGAGCAGAGCCCTAGATGCTCACCAGGGAGAGATGAAGAAGTCAGCTGAGAAAGCAGCAGGGCTAAAGAAGAGAACCCCAGACCAGAAGGTGAGTGGGGCAAGATACTTACATCTCAGTGCTTCAGGCAACTCTAAGAAGAGAACTTCCAGCCAGGGGTCCTCAGGGGCAGCATGCAGGGCCAACATGTGCCAAGATCCAGGGTCCTTCCTCAGGCTGAATGTCTAGTATCTTGACAGTGAGAGATGAAAACTTATCTGACATAGAACCTTTACCCCATCCTCACCACCCTGACATTGCTTTAAACCTAGAAGAGAAAGTCTAAGAGAAAGGAAGGGCGGGGGACATAGTGGGGAAACCAAAGTCCCAGGATGGGGCAGGAAATCCTACCCCCACCAGAGGCCTGCTGGTGTGTGGGGGAAAGGGAGTAGGGTAGAGGTTTGGCAATGCTGCTGAAACACCTGGGACCACTGAGGAGGCCCCCATTCCACCCCCTGGCTCCCTGCTTGGATGCAACCCCAGGATTCTTTCAAACATGCACTTACCCGAAGCCCAGGCTCCAGGTCGAATGGTCTCTCCATCAAGCTTCTAATACTGTGTCCCATGGTCCAAATTCCTTCCTTCCCATCTTCAAGCCTGTGGTCTATATTCTAAAGGCCTGCATTCTCAGCTGGGCCACATATTTCTACTGTTCTGGCTCAGACAATCTCAGTTTTTATCCATGCACCCTGGACGTTAGGAACGAACAGTTCAAGATCACTCAGGTAGGCTTCTGTATTCCAAGGTCCTTTCTGAGCTGGGCACTCGGCTTCTTCATACTAAATTCCCCGTCCTCACCTTGACACTGGGTTGCATATTCTATATTCAGTTTTGGTGCCTTTACTTTCCTCTTGGCACTGCCCAGTTTAGATCTATTTGCAAGTTCTCATTACCAGCACCCTAAGTTCCAGATGCCCTCTCTCCCACTTCTGAGAATGCTGTATGCTCCAGGGTCAAGGTGCCAACCTGATAGCCAGAAGGAAATGCTGCCACCAGGACATGACACATGGAGCTCTAGGTTCTGAGAAGGGTGTGTCTTCCTATGGCCAAAGGCCTTCCAGGTCAATCATTCCTTATTCTAAGATCTCCTTTCACTGTGACCCTCGATTCTTAGGACCTTTCTCACTGATAATTTCTGTTTTCAGGCCTAATGCAGAGAGACCCAAACATGGAGCAAGCTGGACTTTGCTTCAAGTCCTCCCATAGATATCTGGTAACTGTGGGAATGGGAAAGCCACCTGTAGCATCTCAAGCCACTCTCTACTTACAGCCAGGGGACAGGGGCGGTGTGCGGCATACAGGTGTGCGAAGGCCTAGGGTGCCCACTCCCTCCTCAGGCTGGGGTTGAAGAAGAGCCCAAGGTGCCAGTTAGTGAGAGAAGGGTGAATTACCTGATACAGCACAGCATCCTCACCACTCTCTACACTGCCAGACACCTGGAGGAGGAAGCGCCTGAGGAGGGAAATGGAAGGACACTGGAAACCTAATTCTCCACACACAGGGTACCCAGGAGTGCAACGACTCTAGCTCTAGTTCTGCCCAGCTGGAGCCCCGACCTCCCACCACACACACACAATGAGCATCAAGAGCCTCCCAAGGAAGATCCTTGGGTTCGATTGCAACACATATCCCATCAGCTCTAGCTTCCTTCACATACTTGCTACCAAACCGAATACCATGTTCCAGAAGCTGTCCTCCTCCAGACTCTGAAATTTGATGTACCATGTTATATCATTTCAAAATGCTGATATTCTAAGAATGAAGGGAACTTTGAGCTTTACTACTCACTACTATTCTGTTCTCTAAGTTCCCTCCACTCTCAGACACTTTGTGTTCTAAGAGACTAACATGCTATGTTCTAATGCCTTTGCAGAGAGTCGGTATGCCTCAGCGGATAGGAAACCCTGGCTCCAAGTCCTTGCCTCAGACAGACAAAGAGTCACTGGGTGGGCCTACACTAGAAATGTAACCTTCTGGTCTCCTGCAGGGCATGGCTGGGCTCATATCTGGGGACCCCACTCACTCCTGACATGGGACAGTTGCAGAGTCCTAGACGCTCAGCTGTGAGAAGCAAGGATTTACCAAGAGAAAATACGGCATATTTTCCTGCTTCTACACAGTCGGGCACCTGGAAGTCAAAGAACAGGAGAAATGAAAAGGGGGAACAGGAAGAAACCAACCCTAATGGTAAGCCCAGATATACTGCTTTCAGAACAAGGGTGGCAAGTGATGGGGTTAACCCCGTAGTGTTGCTGAGGCCATAGCCAGCATCAAAGGCCTCCTGAAGAAGTCCTGGGGCCCCTGCCCTGGCCTTCCCACTCAGACCTAGTGCCAGGGTTCCGTTAGAGATAGACTCCCTTCCTCCAGACTCTGGTATTCCTGAACTAAAGGACTTTACAGATCTGGCATTCTAAGGTGTTCAAAGGCATCTTCTGCTGGACGCTCTGTGTTCTCAGAGTCTAAAATTCTATCTTCTGATGCTCTTTTAGAAAAATAATCTGCCTCAGTGGATGGGAAATGCTGGCTCCAAGTCCTGACCCAGATAGATAAAGAATCACTGTGATTTTATTAGTTAATTAACTTCTCAAATGTCCCAGTCAATTCTCAAAGTTTCTAACAAGAAATAAAAAAGTCATGGGGTGTATGACTGGATGAACGTGTGTGTGTGTGTGTGTGTGTGTGTGTGTGTGTGTGTATCTGCCTAGGGTGGGTGCATCTAGGCTTATGCCTAGGGTCCCTACTCCCTCCTGATGCAGGAGACAGTAGCAGAGTCCTAGATACTCAACGGAGAGAGGCAAGAAATTTACTGAGAGAAAACACAGCACCTTTCATGCCTCTACACAGTCGGGCACCTGGAAGTCAAAGAACAGGAGGAAAGAAAAAGAGGAAACCTAAGTCTGATGATGGGCTCCGAAATCCTGCTTCCAGATGGATAGTAGCCTCAGTGCCGCTGTGGGCCAGCCTAAGGCCACTAACCCACATCAAAGACTTCCAAAGGAAGGCCTGTGGGGCTTCCGAGGGCCACACCATTCAGATCTAACACCAGGGTTCTTTCAGACACTTGCACCTACTATGCTCTATCATCCCTTCCCTCCAGGCTCTGATACTCTCTAATATGTTATTATGTCTCCTCAGACAATGACATTCTAGGGCTAAAGGACCCTTTCGGATGGAAAATTCTTAGAAGTCCTAAGGCACCTCCTCTCTGACACTGCGTTGTCACAATTTAACATTCCATCTTCCAATGCTCCTTCAGAAAAACCACCTGTCTCCACGGATGGGGAAGCCTGGCTGCAAGGTCACTGTGTGACCCTGCACTGGAAACAACCTTCTCATGTCCTGCAGGGCACTTAGGAGGGCTCAGCTCTAGGGGCCCTACTCCCTCATGACAGAGGGGACAGTCGCAGAGTCCTAGATGCTCAACTGTGAGAGGCAAGGATTTGCCTGCAGAGAAAACACAGCATATTTCCCGACCTCTACACAATCAGGCAACTGGAAGACAAAAAAAGAGAAGTGACAAAAGGTTAAGTGAAATTCAACAGAGACCAGTGATCCTGTCACACACTGACAGTGGCCAGTACTAGATGGTATCCCCATGTTGGGCATCGAGGGCCTCCTGAGGAACACCTGGGGTTCCTTCCACACTCCATTCAGATCTGGGCCAGGGTTCCAAATGTACTTACATTTAGGGATTCTGTGTTCCACCACCTCTCCCCCCAGGCTCTGATGGTTTTCTAATTTCTGTTATTGTGTTGCCTGGGAAAATGGCATTCCAGGATTAAATCAGATCTAAGATTCTAAGACACCCTAAGGGGCCTCCTAACATTCTGTATTTTCATGGGAGTAACACTATCTTCTAATGTTTTTTTTCTTCAGAAAGACCATAGGCCCCCCCGATGGGAAACCCTGGCTTCAAGGCCCACCTCAGACAGACCTTTAGCCAGAATTTGAGCCTGCACTAGTAAATCACCTTTAAAAATATCAACAAAGGCAGGTGAAGGTATTTGAGTGCCTGCCTCTGGGTGTCCACATCCACATGTGGTGTGACTGAGGGTTGAGATGGGGGGTATACCTCGACTTACCCATAATGTCCTCATTCTCTTCTGGGCAGGGGACAGCAACAGAGTCCTAGATGCTCAATTGTGAGAGGCAAGGAATTTATCAAGAGAAAATGTGGCACATTTCCTGGCTCTATAGAACTCGGCACCTGGAATTCAAAGAACAGAAGGGAGAAGACAAGGAAATCCAAGTTTAGTGATGGGCCAGAAATGTTGGTTCAGATGGCACACAGGCAGTGATGGGAGTATCCCGGTACTGAAGTTTCTCAGCTTGAGAACACTAACTGGCATCAAAGTGCTCCTGAAGAAGGCCTATGGCCTCTGCCCTTGAAACCCCCACTCAGAGAGAGCACCAGGATTACTTCAGACATATACTTAGTATAATCTTTTAAAATTCCAGCTTTTTGTAGCTATACCTCCACACTGACATACTCTAATCTGTTTTGTGTATCCTCAGACAATGGAAATGTGCCTCCCGTCCCATACTCTGTTTTTATGATCTAACAACCTATGTTCTAATGCTTCTTCAGTGGAGGGGAAACCTCCATTTCCCCTTCAAGACCTGACTCAGGCATAAGAGTCACATGTGACCAACCATAGGCTCAAAACCTAACATCCTGGTGGCATGCAGGGTACAGGTGGTCTCAGGTCTGGGTATCCTACTCCCTCCTAATGCAGGGGAGAGCAGCAGAATCCAAGATGCTCAAATGTGAGAGGTAAGGATTTACCGAGAGAGAGAAAACGGCATAGTTCCTTACCTCCACACAGTCGAGCACCTGGAGATCAAAGGACGGGAGAAAGGAAAATGGAGAAGGGAAATCTTACGCCCAACAACAGGACCAGAAATCCTGCCTTCAGAGTGAGGGTGGCTAGCGATGTAGGCATAGTCTCCAGTCACTCACCGGCATCAAGGGCTTTCCAAGGAAGGATAGCGGCACCTGTCCCCGACTCCAGACTTGGATCTAGCAACAGGGCTCCTTTGGATACACACTTGATATATGCCCGAATTTCACATTCTAGCATCCCTCTCTCCGCACTCTGATCTCTTTTATTACATCTCCTGAGACAATGTCATTCCAGGACTGAGGGACCCAATCAGATCTGACATTCTAAGGTAATCTATGGTGCTGCCTATCTGACCTTGTGCACTCATGGTTTTAACATCATACCTTCTAAGGCTCAGTAAGAAAGACAATACGCCTCCTTGCATGGAAAAACCTGGCTCTGAGTCCTGTCAGGCAGACACACACCTAGTGTGACCTTGTACTTGTTAGTTCATTGCTCAAATGGCACAGTCGACCCTCAAAGAAAGTAATAAGAAAGGGTCAGAGGGTATGGACACAGGCATGGGCATGTGTGTATGTGTTTGAATGTACATCTGTTTGTATGTTTTTTTTTCCTTGTCCTCTGATGCACATCTGGCTATGGGGGAGCGGGGAGACGTACACCTAAATTTACCCCTAAGCTCCTCATTCTCTCCTGGGCAGGGGACAGCAACAGCACAGCATCTTCCCTGGCGCTGCACAGTTGGGCACCTGGAGGTCAAAGGAAACTGGAGAAGACCAGAAAGCCCAAGTTTAGTGATGAGACAAGAAATGCTGTCTACAGACTGACAGTGGCCAGCGATCTAGCACCGATCATACATCTGCACTTACTATATGTTCAAATTCCATGTTCCACTATCCTTCCCTCCAGACTCTGATATTCTTTGATCTCTGTTATTATGTCTTCTTAGACAAAGACATTCTAACATTCTATTATTTTCTAAGATACCTACTCTTTGACTCTGGGTTCTCATGGTCTAACATCTTATGTTCTAATGCTCCTTCAGAAAGAATATGTCTCAGTAGACGTGAAATCCTTGACTTCTGAGCCCTTCCTCAGATAGACACAGAGTCACTAGAAACATAAGCTCTTAGGGACATGCAGGGAGTAGGTGGGCTCTGGTCTAGGGACCCCACTTTCTCCTGACAGCGGACAGTTGCAGAGCCCTAGATGCTCAATTGTGAGAGGCAAGAAATTTACAGAGAGAGAGAGAGAGAGAGAGAGAGACAGACAGACAGACAGGCAGACAGACAAAGAGAGGGAGAGAGGGAGAGGAAGAGAGGGAGAGAGAGAGGGCGAGAACACGGCATATTTCTTGTTTCTACACAGTTGGGCACCTGGAGGTTAACACACAGGAAAAAATGAAAAGGGAGAAACCAACGTCCAATGATGGGGCCAGAAATCCTACCTTCAGTCTGACGATGAGAACGCCCCTCCTGTTGCTCCTGCACAGCCACTGGCCCCTAACCAGCATCAAGGCCTCCTAAGGAAGACCAGTGGTTCCTGCACTGGACTCTCTACTCAGATCTAGTACACAGGTTTCTTCCAGCATTGGCCCAAGTTCCAAGTTCTAGCATCCCTACAGATTCCAATAATTTTTTCATCTTTGTTATTATGTCTCCTCAATGACATTCCAAGCATAAAGGACACTATGAGATCTAATGTTTTAAGGTTTTAAAAGATGCTTCCGTTGGACACTGCTCTCATGCTAACTTCTGAAAGACCATATTCCACGATGCACTGGAAACCCAGGCTCCAAATCCTGTCTCAGACCTTGTATTAGTTAATTAACTTCTCAAACAGTTAACTCTCAAAGACACTTACAACCAAGGGGGCAGGAGGTATATATGTGTTGATAGAGTACCTAGACATAGACCTAAGGTCCCTAATCTCCCCTGAGGCAGGGAACAGTAGCAGAGTCCAAGATGCTCAATTGTGAAAGGCAAGAAATTTACCAAGACACAACACAGTAATTTTCTCGCCTCTACACAGTCGGGCACCTGGAGGTCAAAGAATAGGAGAAAGAAAAAGGGCACAAAGGTACAATCCCATGCACTCCTTTACTTCTCGAATGGTCCAGTTGATTCTCAAAGACACTAACAAGGAAGAGACAGAGAAGAGAGAAGAGAAGGAGAAGGAGGAGAAAGTGTGGGGGTGGTCCACCTAGGCCCATGCCTAGGGCCCACATTCTCTCCTGCGGCAGGGGGACAGTAGCAGAATCCAAGATGCTCAATTGTGAAAGGCAAGAAATTTACCAAGACACAACACAGTAATTTTCTCGCCTCTACACAGTCGGGCACCTGGAGGTCAAAGAACAGGAGGAAAAAAAGGGGCACAAAGGTGGAACTCCATGCGCTAGTTAATTAACTTCTCAAATGGTCCAGTTGACTCTCAAAAATACTAACAAGGAAGAGAAGGAGGGAGGTGGAGAGAGATGGGGGGAGAGAGAGGGAGAGAGAGGAAAAGAGAGAGAGAGAGAGAGAGAGAGAGAGAGAGAATGAGAATATGTGTGTGGGGGTGCCTGTGTGTCACACCTAGGCCATGCCTAGGGCCCACATTCCCTCCCGCAACATGGGGACAGTAGCAGAGTCCAAGATGCTCAATTGTGAAAGGCAAGAAATTTACCAATATACAACACGGCATCTTTCTCACCTCTACACAGTTGGGCACCTGGAGATCAAAGAATGGGAGAAGGAAAAAGGTGACAAAGGTAGAACCCCACGTAAAATTATGGGGCTAGTAATCTTGCCTTTAAACTGACGGCGGCCGGTGATGCGGCTCCTGCTAGTGTTGCTACTACATAGCCTGAGACTGGAAATGAGCATCAAGGACCTCCTAAGGGAGAGGTGTGGTTCCTGCCCTGGTCTCTCCATGCTAATCTAGCACCAGGGTTCCTTCAGATATTTGTACTTACTATAAGCCCACCATAAGTTCCAAGTTCTAGCATCCCTCCCTGTACACTCTAACATTCTCCCATCTATGTGATTATGTCTCCTCAGACAATGATGTTCCAGCACTTAAAAGACCCTATCAGATTTAACATTATAAGGTGATCTAAGGTGCCTCTTGTCTGACACTCTGTTTTCAAAATCTAATATTCTAACTTCTAATGCTCCTTCAAAAAGACCATAGGCCTCCTTGGGTGGGAAGCCCTGGCTTCAAGGCCCACCTCAGACAGATAAGAGTCACTATGTGACTACGCTACTAAATTAACTTCTCAAATGATCCAGTTTACTCTTAAAAACACTAAGAAAAAAGAGTCAGACAGTGAAAGCAAGTGTGTGTGAGTGTGTGTGTGTGTGTGTGTGAGCATGTGTGTGCGCAAGCACCCCTGGTGTGTGAGGTGTGCCTATGCCCATGCCTAGGGCCCACATTCCCTCCTGCAGCAGGGGCACAGTAGCAGAGTCCTAGATGCTCAATTGTGAAAGGCAAGAAATTTACCAAGACACAACACAGTAATTTTCTCACCTCTACACAGTCGGGCACCTGGAGGTCAAAGAACAGGAGGAAAAAAAGGGGCACAAAGGTGGAACCCTATGTCCAACGAGGGCACCAGAAACCTTGCCTTGGAGTGCACGGGGCGTTCAGGGAGCACTAGCACCTCTGCTGTGAAAGCTTACCAAGCCCTTTTCAAGGCGGTTCGTCCACCTTTGGTGCCCGTCTATCCCCCAACTCTCACCTGTAGCTCCAAGAAGCCGCAGCATGTGCAGCAGCCACACCCTGGTGAACCATCCAGGCAGACGGGCTAACAGGGTGTGGGTAACTGACAAGACTCAAACCCGTCACTGAGTTAGGGGGATGTCTACCACAAATATGTGAAGACTTTGCCTAGCAGAATGGGTGGATAAGAACAACTTGTTTCAACAGCCACGAAGGTGGCTGAAGCAGATGCTGTGGAGCACCTAGAGCTTGGTCAGACATCAAAGAAGCCAAGGCCATCCACTGCATCCCGGGCCATCACCAGTCATCCTGACTTTTGTCCTGCCACTGGACTTCGATGACTCTGGAAGAGAGAGTGAGGCTGACAACTTAGTGCAGTTCTGCCTCACTTAAATCTAATTCATGCAAGAGTCAAGACATCGCCCGTAAGCTTATTGGTCCTCTTCGAAAACAAAGGACGAACAACAGTCTTGCCAGTGATGGGTCTAGTGCGACTGTTGCATGGCCTGAGGCTGGTAATGAGCATCAAGGGCTCCCTAAGGGAGACATGTGGTTCCAGCCATGGTCCCTCTCCATGCTGATCTAGGACCAGGTTCCTTCAGACATTCACACTTACTATAAGCCCACATTCTATCTTCCAGAATTGCTCCTTCTAGACTCTAATATTCTCTGATCTATGTTATTATGTCTCTTCAGACAATGACATTCCAGGACTTAAAGGACATAAACCGAGCATTATAGTGTGACTGGAAGTGCCTCTTGTCTGACACTTTTTGTTTTCCAAATCTAACATTCTAACTTCTAATGCTCCTTCAGAAAGACCCCAGGCCTCCCTGGATGGGAAACCCTGGCTTCAAGGCAGACAGACCCAGCGTCACCTGTTCTCCTACAACAGTCGACAGTCATAGGGTCCCAGATGCTCAACTGTGAGAGGCAAGAAATTAACCAAAAGAAAACAGTATCTTTCCTAAGTCTATCCCATCGGACACCTGGAGAAAGGAAAAGGTGACCCAAGATCAGTGATGGGATCAGAAATCCTGCCTCCAGACTGAGGGGGGCAGCGGATGGGGGAGCCTAGTTCTGCTGTTTCACATATGATCACAGTCCCAGACTAAAGGAACCTATGGGATACAACATTATCAGGGGTTCTATTCTAGCAGCACGTACCTTCACAACAGACAGGAAACCAGGGAGCCAGGTCCTGCCTCAGATAGACACATAGGCAATGTGTGATCTTGTGCTGGAAATTTCACCTCTGGGTGTCCTGCAGGGTGTAGGCGGGCTCAAGTCTGGAGATCTCACTCACTCTTGACAGTAGCAGAGTCCTAGATTTCAATCATGGGAAGCAAGAAAGTTACTGAGAGAGGGAACTTGGCATCCCTCTGTCCTCTCCACAGTCAAGCACCTAGAGGTCAAAAAGAAGAACCAGGGGAAACCATCTCCACTCCTGGGACTGGAAATCCTGTCCCCAGGCTGAGAGTGCCCAGTGGTTAGGGTACACTGCTTCACAACTGGGAGCCAGTGACCAGCATCAAGGGTCTCCAAGGGGAGATCTATGGCCCCCACCCCAGAATCCCCACTCAAACCTAGCATTAGGGTTCATGCACTTGCTACAAAATTTCACTTCAGATAATATTCTTCTGTCCAGACTGCAATATTCTCTCATCTGTTACGTCCTGCCTATCTGATGGGACATTCGAAAGCGTTCTCATGGCCTAACATGCTATCTTTTAATTCGTGATCCTTCAGTGGATGGGAAACTGGCTCCATGTCCTGCCTGAGATAGATGCAGAGTCACTGTGTGATCCTGGACTGGAAACTAAAGCTCTGGGGGCACAGAAGATGTAAACTGGCTCAGGGTGGGGGGACCTCACTCCCTCCTAAGGGAGGGGAGAAGAGATGAGTCCTAGATGTTCAACTGTGAGAGGTAAGGATTTGCCTAGAGAGAGAACACGGCATATTTTCCCACCTCTACACAGTCGAGCACCTGGAGGACAAAGAACAGGGGAAAACCGAAGTCCGATGATATGACCAGACACTCTGTCTTCAGAGTGAGGGTGGCCAGTGATGGGGGTATCCCCTTACTGTTGCTGCTACACAGCCTGAGACCTCTAACCTGCACCTAGGACCTCCTAAGGAAGACCTGTGGCCCCCATCCTGGACTCCCCACTCAGATCGAGCACCAGGGTTCCTTCAGACATGCACATATGACAACTCCCAGGTCTATCTTCTCACATCCCTTTCTCCAGACGCTCATGTTCTCTGATCTCTGTTATTTTGTCTCTTTAGACAATGTGATTTCTAACACCAAAGAACCCTATCAGATCCAACTGCTGAGGTGCCTCCTGTCTGACACTCTGTGTTCCACGGGCTAACATCCTTTGTTCTAATGCTTCTTCAGAAAGACAAAAATGCTTCAATGTATGGGAAACCCTGGCTCCAAGGCCTACCTCAGACAGACACATAGTAATTGTGTGACCTTGCACTAGAAAATGTCACCTCTGGGTAGCATGTAGGGGAGGTGGGTTCAGGGGTGTGGAACCCTACTCTCTCCTAAGGCAGGGGACAGTAGAAGATTCCGAGATGCTCAACCATGAGAGGCAAGAAATTTACCCGAAGAGACAGCACGGCATATTTCTGACTTCTACACAGTTGGGCACCTGGAGGCAAAAGAACATGGGAAAGGAAAGGGAGGAACTCAAAGCCAGTGACGTGGACACACCAAAAATCCTGCTTTCAGACTGACAGTGGCCATGCTGCTGCATACCTTGAGACCAATAAACAGGGACCTCCAATAGGAGAGAGATGGCCCATGTCACAGATTTTGCACTCAGATCTTGCTGAAAAGTTTCTTCAGACATACACCTGTAACAACCCAAGACTGACATTATAGGGCTGAGAGACCCCTTCGAGTCTACTATTCTAAGGTGTTCTAAGGTGCCTCCTCTCTGATCTTCTTTATTCTAGTGGCCTGAGACTCTGTCTTCAAATGCTCCTTCAAAAAGACAATATGCCACAAAGGAGAAGAAGCCCTGCTTTCAAACCCCGCCTCAGAGACACAGATTTAGCACCTTGGCTAGCACCTTAGCTTCCTGGTGACCTGAAGGGGCAGGTGGGGTCAGGCCTGGGGACTCCATGCCTTCCTGATGCAGGAAACAGTCACATAGTCCTCGATGATCAACTGTGAGAGGAAAGCATTTACCTAGAGAGAATACAGACGATTTCCCCACCTCTACACAGTCTGGCAATTGGAGGTGAATGAAAAGGAAAAAGGAAGAGGGGAAAATCTACATCCAGTCCAATGATACAACTAGAAATCCTTCTTTCAGAGTGAGGGTGGCCAGTGATGGGGGTATCCCCTTACTGTTGCTGCTATACAGCCTGAGGCCTCTAACCTGCACCTAGGACCTCCTTAGGAAGACCTGTGGCCCCCGTCCTGGACTCCCCACTCAGATCGAGCACCAGGGTTCCTTCAGACATGCACATATGACAATCCCCAGGTCTATCGTCTCACATCCCTTTCTCCAGACTCTCACGTTCTCTGATCTCTGTTATTCTGTCTCTTTAGACAATGTGATTTCTAACACCAAAGAACCCTATCAGATTTAACTGCTAAGGTGCCTCCTGTCTGACACTCTGTGTTCCACGGGCTAACATCCTTTGTTCTAATGCTTCTTCAGAAAGACAAAAATGCTTCAATGGATGGGAACCCTGGCTCCAAGGCCTACCTCAGACAGACACATAGTAATTGTGTGACCTTGCACTAGAAAATGTCACCTCTGGGTAGCATGCAGGGGAGGTGGGTTCAGGGGTGGGGACCCTACTCTTTCTTAAGGCAGGGGACAGTAGGAGATTCTGAGGTGCTCAACCATGAGAGGCAAGAAATTTACCCAAAGAGAGAACACAGCATATTTCCCACCTCTACACAGTTGGGCACCTGGAAGTTCAAGGATTAAAGAAAGAAAAAGGTGAGAAAAATGAAAACCTAAACCCAATGATAGGATCAGAAATGCTGGCTTCAGACTGAAGGTAGCCAGTGATGGAATTTCCTCTAGTGTTGTGATGGGACAGCTTGAGGTCAATCCCCAGCACTCAGGGCTTCCCAAGACCCCTCCTCAGTACTCTCCATCTGATCTAGTGCCAGGGTTTTGTCAGAGCTTGTGTTCAACAGTCTAGCATTTCTCTCTCTAAAGTCTGATTGTCTGATGTGTTACGATGTCTCCTCAAGGACATCCCGGCACTAACAGACCCTATCAGAACAAACATTCCAAGGTGCTTCCTCTTGGGTGCTATGTTCTCAAGGTCTAACCACTGTATCTCCTAATGCTCCTTCAGAAAGGCCATATGGTATGACAGATAGGCAACAGTGGTGTCAAGTCCTGCCTGGCACTTGTGACCTTAGGCTAAAAACTTGACTTTTGGGTAGAATTCAGGGCACAGGTAGGTTCATGGCCTTCCTCCATTTTTACCCTGGGGACAGTAGATGAATCCTAGATGCTCACCTGTGAGAGGTAAGGATTTATGGAAAGAGAGAACACAGCATATTTCCCTGCCTCTACACAGGTGGAAGTCTGGAAGTCAAATAACAGGATTAAAGAAAAGGGTTAATCTCTAAGTGCAATGATATGAAGAGAAATACCACCTTCAGAGTGGTGGTGGCCATTGACAGGGTACCCCAAGCCTCGGCCACTCCCCAGCATCCAGGTCCTCCTAAGGAAAACCTGTGGTCCCTGCCCTGGACTTCCCACTCAGATCTAGCACCAAGGTTCCTTCGGACATCTATACTTCCCATACATAAGCCCAAGTTCCATGTTCCAGTATCCTTCCCTCAAGACTCTGTCATTCTCTGATCTTGGTTGTTATTGTCTCCAAAGATATTCCACCACTAAAGGACCCAAGGAGATCCAACATTCTAAGGTGCATCCTCTTTGATACTCTGTGTCCTCATGGTCTAAGGGTCCATCTTCCAATGCTCCTTCAGAAAAACAATGCCCCAGTGAATGGGAAACCCTGGCTTCCAAGCCTGCCTCAGACAGACACACAGTCAGTCACTCTGTGATCTGAGCTAAACCCTTACCCTCTTGGTGGCCTGCAGCGTGTAGATGGGCTCAGGTGTGGGGACCCCATTCCCTCCTGACACAGGGGACAGCAGCTAAGTCCAAGATGTTCAATTGGTAGAGGCAAGAAATATACCAATCAAGAACACAGCATATTTCTTACCTCTACACAATCGGGCACCTGGAGGTCAAAGAACAGGAGAAAGGAAGATGGGGAAAAGAGGAAAACCAATGTCCTAAGATATGGCAAGAAATGTTGCCTTTCGAGTTAGGGTGGCTAGTGACAAGAGTGCCTGAAGTTACTCCCCAGCAGCCAGGGCCCCTTCCTGAACTCTCCACTCAGATCTAGCTTCATACATATGCACTCGATATAGGCCCAAGTTCCATGTTCTAGCATCCTTCTTTCCAGACTCTAATATTCTTTCATCTCCAAAGTCATTCTAGCACTAACGGACCTTATCAGACCCACTGTTCTAAGGTGCACTCTCTTTGATACTCTGTGTTCATGGTTACATTCCATCTCCTAATGCTCCTCCAAAAATACGGTATCTATGGCTGAAAGGAAAATGTTCTTCGAGTTCCTCATCAGACAGAACTAACTATAGACACTGGGCGACCTTACGCTAGAGATTTCACCTCTGAGTGGCCTGAGGTGTGGGGACCCTACTCTCTCCTGACGCAGGGGACAGCAGTAGAATCCGAGATGCTCGATTGGTAGAGGCAAGAAATATACCAATCGAGAACACAGCATATTTCTTACCTCTACACAGTCGGGCACCTGGAGGTCAATGAATAGGAGAGGGCCTAAAGGCTAATGGGGAAACTTGAATGCAACGAAGGAACTAGAAATCCAGCCTTCACACTGAGGGGGACCAGCGAGAGGCAAGTTCCCATGACTGTGACTGTGCAGTAGCAACGGCCTCAGGATACTCCCCAGCATCCAGGCCACCTAAAGGAGACCTGGGGCTCCTGCCCTGGACACCCCACTCAGCTCAAACACCAAGGTTCCTTTGTCTAGCATCCCCGCTGAGACCCTGATATTCTTTCATCTCTGTTGTTATGTCTCTGAAGGATCTTATCTGCTCTAACGTTCTAAGGTGATCTGGGGTGTCTCCACTCTCATGTTCTGTGTCCTCATAATCTAACACCCTAATTTATTATGCTCCTTCAGAAAAACAATGTGTCTCCCTAGAAAGGAAAACCTGGCTTCAGATATTACCTCAAAAGGACAAATATTTACTGTATGACCCTGTACTAGAAACCTAACTTCTGGGTGGCATGCAGGGGGTGGGTGGGCTCAGGTCTGGGGACCCCACTCCCTGCTGGTGCAGGGGAAAGTCGAAGAGTCCGAGATGCCCGATAGTGAGAGGTAAGGATTTACCGAACTAGAGAACACGGCGTAGTTCCTTACCTCCACACAGTCGGGCACCTGGAGGTCAAAGAACAGGAGAAAGGAAAATGGGTGAGAGAGGAAAAACCTTATTCTGATGATGATGGACCAGAAATTCTGCCTTCAGAATGAGGGTGGCCAGTGTTATGGCTGCCCAGCCTCAGGCCACTCCCCAGCTTCAAAGGCCTCCTGTCCTGGACTCCCCACTCAGATCTAGCACCAGGGTTCCTTCTGTCATGCACTTAGTATAAGACTGTGTTTTACCTTCTAACATCCCTCTCTCCACACTCTGATACTCTCTAATCTCTGTTATTATGTCTCCTTAGACCACGACATTCCAGGATCAATCAGATCTGACAATCTAAGGAGTTTTAAGGTACCTCCTGTCTGACCCTCTGCATTCTCACCATCTAACATTCTATCTTGCAATACTCCTGCAGAAAGACAACATGCCTCAGTGGATTGGAAATGCTGGCTCCAAATCCTGCCTTAGACAGAGGATTAATATGTAACCTTGGGCTAGAAATATAACCTCTGGGTGGCATGCAGGGGGCAGGTGAGCTCAGGTCTGGGGACCCTACTCCCTGCTGATGCAGGGGACAGTCGAAGAATCCGAGATGCCCAATAGTGAGAGGTAAGGATTTACCGAGAGAGAGAACACGACGTAGTTCCTTACCTCCACACAGTCGGGCACCTGGAGGTCAAAAAGCAGGAGAAAGGAAAATGGGTTAGGCAGGAAAACCTAAGTCTGATGTCAGTGGACCAGAAATCCTGCTTTCAGTCAGTGGCTGAAGCCGTGGGTACCCCAAGTGTTGCTGTAGCACAGTGTAAGGCCACCAACCAGAATCAAGGGCCTCCTAAGGGAGGCCTGTGGCTTGTGGCCTGGACTCCCCACTGAGATCTAGCACCAGTGTTCTTTCAGACACCTGCACTTCCATGTTCTATCACTCCTCCCTCCCTCTAGCCTCTCTGTCACTATGCCTTCTAAGACATTCTAGCACTAAAGGACCCTATCCAATCAAATATTTGAAAGTGATCCAAGCTGCCGCTCGTATGACACCTTGGGTTCTCAGTCTAACACCTTACCTTCCAATGCTCCTTCAGAAACTTCCACAGGCTATAGTGGAAAGGAAACTCTGCCTTCAAGACCTGCTTCACAAAGACGTATAGTCACTATATGACCTTGGACGAGAAACCTAATCTCCTGGTGACACGCAGGGCAGGGGCGGGCTGGGGTCTGGGGACAGTCGCAGAGTCCTAGACGTCCAACAGTGAGAGGTAAGGATTTACCGAGAGAGAGAACACGGCGTAGTTCCTTACCTCCACACAGTCGGGCACCTGGAGGTCGAAAAACAGGAGGAAGGAACAGGGAAGAGGGAAAATCCTAAGTCTATTGATAGAATAAGAAATCCTGCCCTCATACTGACAGAGGTGGCCCAAGTGTTACTACTGAGCCTCCCGAGGCTACTAACTAGAATCAAGGCCTCGTAAGGGAGACCTGTGGACTGTCCTGGACTCCCCACTCAGATCTAACACCAGGGTTCCTTCAGACATCTGCTCTCACTAGAAGCCCATGTTCTAGCACCCCTCCCTCCAGACTCTGATATTCTCTAATCTCTTATTATGTCTTCTTAGACAATGACATTCTAGGACTAAAGGACCATAGCCAACTGACCACTCTAAGGAGTTCTAAGGTGCCTCCTGTCTGACATTCTGGGAGCCTATGTTTGCATGTGGGAACCCTGGCTCCAGAATCACTGTGTGATTTTCACCTCTGGAGGGTGTGTAGGTGGACTCAGGATAGGGCTCAGGGGACCCTATCCCTCCCTCTTGGGGCAGGGGACAGTCGCAGAGTCCTAGATACTCAACTGTGAGAGGCAAGGATTTACCGAGAGAGAGAAAACGGCATAGTTCCTTACCTCCACACAGTCGAGCACCTGGATCAAAGAACAGGAGAAAGGAAAATGGAGAAGGGAAATCCTAAGTCCAATGATGGGCCCAGAAATCCTGCCTTCAGACTGAAGATGGCTAGCGATGCTGGTACCCTTAGCTCTGCTGGTGTGGAGCCTCAGCTCATTCACCAGCATCAAGGGCTTTCCAAAGAAGAACAGCGGCACCCAACCTAGACTGCAGACTCAGATCTAGCACTGGGGTTCCTTCACATACGTACTCGATATATGCCCAAATTTCAGTTGTAGCATCTCTCTCCAGACTCCCATGTTTTCTAATCTCCCTTATTACATCTTCTCAGACAGGGCTATTCCAGGACAAAAGAACTCTAGAATATCTAACATTCTCCAGTGTTCTAAGGTGCCTCTTCCCTGATACTGGGTTCTCCTGGTCTAACATCCTATCTTATAATGCTCCCTCAGAAAGACTATAAGCCTCAGTAGACAGGAAACCCTGGCTTTGAGTCTTTCCAGAGACAGACACAAAGTTACGCTGTGACCTTGTGCTAGAAACTAAACCCATTATTGGACCTCAGGTTCTAAGTGTGCTCAGATCTGGGGATCCCACTCCCTCTTGACACAGGGGATAGTTGCAGAGTCCTAGATGCTCAATTGGTAGAGGCAAGAAATATACCAAGAGAGGACACAGCATATTTTTTGCCCCTACACAGTTGGGCACCTGGAGGTCAAAGAACAGGACAAAGGAAATCAAGAACGTGTGGGGCGGAGGGTGGGAAAACCTAAATTCTCTGATGGGACCAGAAATGCTGCCTTCACACTGAGGGTGTTCATTCACAAAAGTAAACCTAGTATCCTTGTTGCACAGCCTGAAGTCACTATCCAGCATTCTTGGGCTCCTGAGGAAGACTTGTGGCCTCTGCCCTGGACTCCCCCCACTCAGACGTAGCACCAGGAGTCCTTCAGACATTTGCACCTATTATAAGCCACATCCTAGCATCCCTCCCTCCAGACTGATATGCTCTGATCTCTGTTATTATGTCTCCTTAAACAGACATCCTCACACTAACAGACCCTATTAGATCTAACATTCTCTGGTGTCCTAAGGTGTCTCCTGATACTGTTCTCATGGTCTAACATCCTATATTCTAATTCTCCTTCAAAAAGACTGTGTGCCTCAGTGAATAGTAAAACCCTGACTTCCAGTTGTGTGTCAGAGAAATACGGACTCAGTGTGAGCTTTGCACTAGTGCAGTCAACTCTCAAAGCTTCTAACTACCAAGGTGCAAGTTGCGTGTGTGTGTGTGTGTGTGTGTGTGAGTGTGAGACAGAGAGAGAGAGAGAGAGAGAGAGAGAGAGAGAGAGAGAGAGAGAGAGAGAGAGAGAGAGATGTGCACTACTCCCTCTTGTGGCAGGGGGATGGTAGCAGTTCTAGATGCTCAACTGAGAGCAGCAAGAAATTTACCAAGACACAACACAGCACCTTCTCAGCTCTACACAGCTGGGCACCTGGAGGTCAAAGAAGTGGAGAAAGGAAGGACTGGCACAGGCAGAAACCTAAGTCCACTGGTGGTACCAGAAATCTTGTCACCAGACCGAGGTTGGCCAGTCATAGCATTAACCTGATCCTGCTGCTGCATAACCAGAGACCAGCGGCCAGCACAGCAGGCTTCCTAAGGGAGACACACACGTCCCACAAGTTCAGGTTCCATGTTCTGGAATCTCTACCTCTAGCCTCAGATTTTCTCTGATCTCTGTTCTAGTGTCTCTTCAGACCCTAACTTTCCTGGACTGAAGGATGTCATCATATGCAATGTTCTGTCCTGCATTTCTGCCTGCCTCTGATACTGGGTTCTGGGGACCTATGAGTCAATCTTCTAATGTTTCTTCCAAGAGATAATGTCTCAATGGATGGATAGGAAACTGCAGCTTCCAGGCCTGCCTCAGACAGTCTGTATCACAATGTCTGTCACCTCTCTGCCACCCAGTCACCCAGCTCTGCCTCACGGCCACATGCCCAATTCAAGACAGCCCAGGCCTGGAGATGGGGGAAGAAGGGGGGCCCTGCTTCTCCCTCATCTCAGGGACAGCAGCAGAGCCCTAGATGCCAGACTACAAGGGAGGAGACAATTACCTGCGAAAACATGGCATCTTCCCTACCTCTATGCTGCCAACCACCAAGTACAGGAGGAAGGAAAAGAGGACATGAGGTAAACCCCCAAAGTCCAATGATGGCACCAACAGATGGTAGCCAGTGGTAGGGGGAATCCTGTTCTGCTGCTTCACTGATGAAGGCCAGTAACAAGGATCTGTGCCCACTAGTGAAGATCCTTAGCTCTTACCCTCTGCCAGGGCCCCTTCAGACATGCATTCGCTATAAGCCCATGAGCCCATTCTCCGCCCCCATCTAGGGTCTCATAATCGATTCAATCTTTCTTCCTCCTGGTTCTACGTTCTAAGATCCCACCCTGCCAGCTCTGACACTGTGTGCTAGCTTCTGAGGGCCCATTCACCCACCTCTGGTACCCCGTACGCTATATCTGAAGGCCTCTCTTCTCAGCTGTTGACACTCATTTCTACTGTTCTCGCTCTGACAAAGCTATCTAAGTACTGCATTCCCTGTCTCACCTTTGACATCCTGTAACCTACATCCTCCGGTGATTCTTTTGTGTTCTGACATTATATGCCCAAAGTCCGAAGGTCCCTCCATCTGGGACCTGCTACTCATGTATCAGATTCTAAAATCCCTCCTTCCCACCTGGGACATTTTGTTCTACTATTTTCTATGTCCAAGGCCCTGCCAGGTTGTTCTTTGTTTCACAGTTTTCCCCTGGCTGTGACCTTCTTTGTGCTAAGGCCCTTTCCTCCTCTGACACCTTCTGCTCCAAAGTTGTCCTCAAGTTAGCTTGGTCTAGTGCAGGGCTGTCCAACCTCAGGTTTTTATTGAAACAATAGACAATATATTTTGATTTGCCATTTTAGTGAGAGCTCTGTGGTAGCTCAGCTTTGTTTACTAAAGCATTTACGTAAATTTCTATGCTTGTAGGCGGCCCCACGCAGCATGAGGCCCGTGTGCTGCATTTTGGACAGCCCTGGTCTAGTGCATGGAGACCCAACCTTGGAGTCATGTGGACCTCACTTTACACAGCCTGTTGCTGTGTGACCAGATAAGACACAACACCTTCTACACTGTCTGGCCCCTGAACATCCAAGTGACTGAATGAGGAAAGGTGACCACAAAGGAAAAAAACATTTAGTCACTTGACAGAATGGGAAATGCTGTCTTCAGACAGAGCATTATTGGTGCTGGAGTCACTTCTGTGCTGCCTCTGCGTGGCCTGGGGTCACCAGAGAATCAGGACCCCATGGCCAATCCTTGGCCCCTGCCCCAGACTCCCCACTGAGAACGAGTCTCCATTCGTTGCCACTGTTCTAGAGATTCATCACGGTGTGATATTCTATGATCTAAGAAACCTTCCAGCTCCTGCATTCTCAAAGCGGTCTGGATAGTGACTTCATCTTGGAGTCACAGAGACCTTCTTTCAAATCCTATCTCAGGCACATACTCATCCTCCTAGAGGCCCAGGGGACATTTTAAGCCTAAATCTTACCGCTTAGGACAGGCAGGGGAACTATCCAGTGTCTAAGTATGCTCAGGCCTTCTTCAGGCTGCATCCAGTCGCAAAGTTGAAGATGACAGTTAGTTAATAGTGTACCGCATCCTCATCCCTCTCTATGCTGCTTGGCACCTGGAAAAGGAAGTGCCAGAAGGAACAAAATGGGGGCACAGAGGGAAACTGAGGCCAGGAACAAAACGGAAAATCCTGCTCCAGACAGAAGGTTACCCTTGCTGGGGGGCCCCTGTACTGTTGCTGCACAGCCTGAAGTCACCAAAGATAATCAGGGTCTCCCAGGGCCAATCCTTGGCCCTGCCCCAGACTCCCCACTCAGAACTACCTGCAGGGTTCCTTTAGACATACACTTGCTACAAGTCCAAGAACCAGGTTCCAAAGTCCCTCCCCTCCAGGCTGACTTTTTGGGTTCTCAATGTTCTGCCAGCCTTCCTTCCAGGCAGTGCTACAGCACATTCTACTTTTCAGCTTGGACATTCTGTGTGCTCAACTGGAAGGCCATAGTGCTCTCGGTGCACCTGTCCTGGCTTCTCTAAGCTTTGTCCCACCCAGCCCTGGTCATCTGTGTTCTGGGTGCCAAGGCCCCGCCTGACTTGGACACTCTCAGTTTCTCATTCAGAACCCTCCTGGCTTGCTTGGAAACCAACACTGTGTTGCAAATTCTACCTTCCCTTTCTGTTCTACTCTGTTCTCTATGCTAAGATCCCTCCCTGGAAAGCCCGCCTCTTTCTTTGTTATATTCCAAAGGCCCTTCTTCCTGGCTGGGCCACTCTTCATGCTACATTTAAACATCCCTTCCTCCAGGCTTTCTCATCCATCTTCTAGGTTCTAAAGTTCCTCCTACTTCTGACACTCTTAAGAGCAAGATTTTAGAGGCAGCTACATGGTGCTGTAGATAGAGCGCTGAGCCTGTATTCAAGCAGACATAAGTTCAGATCCAGCCTCAGACAACAGCTGTGTGACCCTGGGCAAGTCGTGGCACTGTCTGCCTCAGTTTCCCTATCTGTAAAATGGGGATCATAATAGCATCTATCTCCCAAGATTGTTGTGGGGATGAAATGAGACAATATTTGTAAAACTGCTTCGCATAGTGCCTGGCACACAGTAGGTGATTATTCCCTTCCCTCTCCTCTGAGTTCAGATCATGGGTCCTACTACTCCCCCTGGCTCTGATACTCAGTGTTCTCTTTTCTAAGGTCCTTCCTTCTCAGCTCTGTGTGTATGTGTTCTACTGTTCTGGCTTTAATCAGTGCCATATACTCTAACATTCACCTTTTTTATCTCCAACAGTTGGAGCATATGTTCAAATGACCCACCCCACCAATCACTGACACTACGTTTGATGGCCTAATGTCCCTTCAGGCTGTGTTATTCTGTCTTTGTTCTAGGGTTCCTTTCTGGATCTGTTCTAATGTCCCTTCCTCAAGTGAACACAGCCTAGTACAGAGAGATCTGGCCTTGGAGTCAGCTGGACCTTGCTTGACATCCCACCACTGAGACACATGGTAACTGTGTGACCAGGGAAAGACAATTAACCTGAAGGGCCAAGGGAACTCTCCCTGACTGTCACTTACATGCACGGGGAGCTGGAGAAGTAGGCAGGGTCTGGGGACTCTGGTACCCAGATTCCCTGCTTTCTCCCAAAGTGGGGTGTAGTAGCAGAGCCCTTGATGCCAGTCAGTGACAAAAGAGCGAGTTGGCTGAGAGAGCAGGACATTCTCAACCTCCTCTACACTGCCAGGCACACAGAAGAGAAAGTGCCTGAGGAAGGTTGAAGGAAAAAAGCCCCAGTTTAGCAATGGGACAGGGAATCCTCAGAAAGAACACAGTATCTGCCCTCCCTCTATACTGTGAGGCACCTGGAGGTTGGAGAAGGAGAGGAAAGGAAAGGAAACAGGGGCCTGGAGATCCTGCCTGCAGCCAGAGGGTGATTCCAGGACTGCGTTTGTATAGCCCAAGGCCATCAAAGAGGATCATGGCCTCAGAGGGAAGATCCTTAGCCCCTGCCTCAGAGTGCCCACTCGGATCTAGCTCAGCTGGGCCCTTGTAACACACCCAATTTCCATCTTCTAAGATCCGTCCTTCTAGAACAGAGGATCTCCTTGGCTGTCTGGTGAGCTTATCGACACCTTCTCAGAGCCAAGTGCAAAAAATAAAGTACACTGGATTACAAAAGAAATCATTTATGATGGAATACGTCTATCAAAACACTAAAAACACTTTCCTGGACAGAGGGTTAAAAACCCCTGCTGCAGCCTCTGTTCTAGGCCTGGAGATTCTCACATCCCAGTCCTAATGGAGCCTTCTAGTGCTAATATTCTGTTTTCTACAGTCTCTCATGGCTCTGGCACTGTCTACGGGGCCTTCTTGGTTTGATATTTTAAGTGCTAAAGTTCTCTCTTGCTTTGTAGACTGAGACACTGCCTTAAGTCAGGAAAAGCTAGAAAAGGCCTGCCTCAGATTGACACAGTCACTGTTTGAATGTCCCCTAGTCTCTTAATGTCTCGGGAACCCTGGTAACAGCCAAAGGGCCGGGGTGGTGCCTGAGGTCCAGGGGGACTCAGACCCAGGGCCTGACTCCACCCTCAGGTGAGGAACACTAGCAGAGCCCCAGACGCTCACCTACAAGAGACCAGAACGTTCCTACATAGCAAGCTATCTTTCTTAGCTTTGTGCTGCCAGGTACCTGGAGGCCGAAGCACTGAGGGCAGGAAGTGGAGGGCTGGAGCTGTAAGTCTGAGAATGAGGAGTGAGGAAATCCCATAGCTAGGGGGCTGCTGCTGCTGCATAGACTGAGGTCACTACAAGGTAACCTCCTCGAGAGAGATCCTTGCCACCACTAGGCCCAACCACAGGCCCCTTCAGACAGAGCCTTGCAGTAAGCTCAAGTTCTAGGTTCAAGGGTCCCTCCCTTTAGCTTCTGACATTCTGCCTTCTATCTCCAGAGTGCCACAGGTGGCAGGGAGGGAACTTAGAACAAGAACTGAGAGTGCTACGGCCCAAAGGAATGGTAGAATAAAGAGTTCAGGGTTCAACTTTGAGGTTCCTCCTTCCTGGCTTTTCTAAGTCCCAGGGTACAGCCCTCCTGACACTGATAGCTTGTATTCCAGGTTTTACTCCATTAGCATATTCTGTATTTGACTATTAATTCAGACACTCACATTCTATATTCTCAGTACTTCAGTGGCTCTCACCTTCTCTTCCTTTGGGCCTTTAGTGCTCTTTACAGGCCTTTCCACTTCTGTTTGTTCTAACTTTTCCCCATAAATCAGCACACCTTAGCTGAGAGCTTGGCCCTGGAACTGAAGATCTGATTCTCAGTCCTCCATCTGACTCATACTTATCGTGTGACCTTAGGTAGGTCACTTAACCTAATAGTGGCCCAGGTAAATCTCTAAGACTATGACTTACCTCTAGAGGCAAGGATGAGGTACAAGAGAACTTGAGCTGAAGATGCCTTCCTTTGGCAGCACGACCCTCGATGTTGGATTGAGTTTCCCAATGGCGCCGGGCCTCCTTAGCCCCCTTCATTCTTCTGGGCACCTGGAAGAGCAAATGGAGGGAGGAGGTAACCATGGGGAAAAGGGGAACCAGTGGTAGGGGCACAGCCTGAGGCCACTAATGAGGAGCAGAGTCCTAGGGAAGCTTCCTGCCAACCACCCAACTCTCTACCCCGGCCGTTTGCATGGACCTAACTCCTTCCAAACTCTCTGTTCTAGAATGCCCACTTCCATCCCTGGATATGCTTTGCCATGTCCCAACATCTTTTGCTCCTGCTTCCAGCAATGTATCCTGCATTCTCACCTCATCCCTGCAGGCTCTGACCCTTTGTGTCCCACATTCTCCCTTCTGCTTTAGACACTATGAGTGCCATATCCTAAAAGTTCTTTATGATTGTTTGACATGTGCTAAGAAATTCCCCTCCCCGCCCCACCCCCAAATTCAGACTGGGAATTCTATGTTCTCAGTTTCTTTTCTCCTGACTCTGCCTCTCCCTCAAACACGTCCTAAATGTCCCTCTCTATCCTGGTTCTGATGCTGCTACCAGGACCCTCTGGGTCTAATCTTCTCAGTTCCCTCCCTCCCATTCATTTCTACCCACATGTCTCTGAGTCTCCTGGCTCTGCCACTCACTGTTCCCTGTTCTACTGCTCTGGCTTGGATGATCCATGTGGCCACTCTGAGACTCCCCATATGCTGCCTGCAAAGTCAGAATTCCCCGTTCGCATGCCCCGGGCTCTCACACTCCTGTCTCCTCTGGTCTAATGTCCCTTCTGCAGCCAACGCTTCTCTGAGTCCAATCACTAATTGTCTGCTTCTGACTCTCCCTATTCTTCTGACTGGGACATCTCTGTTCTAACATTCCTTCCTCTGGTCTGTATTCAACCTTGGAGTTAGCTGGACACCTGACATGTAGCAACCCAGGAACCAGAGCAAGACCTCGTACTTCTGAGTGGCCAAGGCAATTCCCTAAGATGGGCCCAAGGGAGGGTAGAGTGTGCAAGTGGGCTCACACCTGTGGTTAATGCTCCCTCTTCAGGCATGGTCCAGCAGAAGAGCCCTAGGTGCTCGACAGTAAGAGAAGGGAGAATTACCTGACAGAATACAGCATTTTCACCCCTCTCTACACTGTCGGGCACCTGGATGAGAAAGGAGGGGAAGAAAGGTGGAGGGATGAGCAGTAGGAAGTCTAAGAAAGATCCAGAGTCCAAGCTGCCTGAACTGAGAGAGAAAGGACAGTTACCTGACCATGAACCGTCTCCTTAGCCCCCCACCCCCCACTACCAAGAACCAGGTGTGCACAATGTGGAGAGGAAGGAAGTAGTGGGATGGGGGAAACCTAAGGCAGGACAGAGGGTTCCCAGCAGTGGGGTGACCTGGTGCTGCTGCTGAGGATCAGGGCCTTGCTCACCCCTTGACCTGAACTACACACTCAGGAAAAATGCCAGGCTTCCTTCAGACATGCACACACAACATGCCCCAGCTCCACGTTCCAAGATCCTTCCCTCTAGACACTGACACTCTGTGCCCTACGTCATGTCCCTTCAGCCCCAGACACACATAAAGGAATCTTCCATTTTGTTTTCCAAACTCCCACCTGTCTCTGATACCTGGTGTATGAAAGGTTTTCCAGGCCCGCCATCCTATGTTTGAAGGCCCTTTCAACTCTCCCCTTCTCCTTCTTGGGACGCTTAGGGCTCTGACTTTCTGTGTTCTAAGGGCCCTTGACTATCCCACATTTTAATGTTCCTTCCAAGACAAAATGTAGCCTCATGTCTGGGGACTTGGCTTTGCAGTAAGAAAGACTTAGTTTCAAGGCCTGACTCTGAGACATGACCCCGGGCAAGTCATTTAACATGTTGAGGGGGGCAGGCAACTCTGAAAACGTACCTTAAAGCCAGGGCCACAGTCAGGGGCGCAGAGCACCGTCCATTCAGATCCAGGCCCAGGGACCGTCTTCCTCCTCAGTCTGGGTCCAGAGCAGAGCCCTAGATGCTCACCAGGGAGAGATGAAGAAGTCAGTTGAGAAAGCAGCAGGGCTAAAGAAGAGAACCCCAGACCAGAAGGTGAGTAGGGCAAGATACTTACATCTCAGTGCTTCAGGCAACTCTAAGAAGAGAACTTCCAGCCAGGGGTCCTCAGGGGCAGTGTGCAGGTGGGCTCAGGCCCTCCTTTGGCTGACTCCCATCAAAGAGCCCTGATGTTCAAATGGTAGAGAAATCTAAGTACCTGACAGAATATGTATGGTGTGCTCACTCCCCTCTACGCTGACAGGCACCTGTATGAAAAAACTCAGGAGGGAGGGAGGGAAGGAAAGGAGGAAAGAAGGAAAGAAGGAAGGAAGAAAGGGAGGAAGGGAGGAAGGGAGGAAGGAAGGAAGGAAGGGAGGGAGGGAGGAAGGAAGGAAGGAAGGGAGGGAGGGAGGAAGGAAGGAAGGGAGGAAGGAAGGAAGGGAGGGAGGGAGGAAGGAAGGAAGGGAGGAAGGAAAGGAGGGAGGAAGGAAGGAAGGGAGGAAGGAAGGAAGGGAGGGAGGAAGGAAGGAAGGGAGGGAGGGAGGAAGGAAGGAAGGAAGGGGGAGGGAGGGAGGAAGGAAGGGAGGGAGGGAAGAAGGAAGGGAGGGAGGAAGGAAGGGAGGGAGGAAGGGAGGGAGTAAGGGAGGGAGGAAGGAAGGAGGGAGGAAGGAAGGAAGGGAGGAGGGACAGAGGGAGGAAGGAAAGAAGGAAGGAAGGAAGGGAGGAAGGGAGGAAGGGAGGGAGGGAGGAAGGAAGGGAGGAAGGAATGGAGGAAGGGAGGGAGGTAAGGAGGAAAGGAGGGAGGAAGGGAGGGAGGAAGGAAGGAAGGGAGGGAGGAAGGAAGGAAGGGAGGGAGGGAAGAAGGAAGGGAGGGAGGAAGGGAGGGAGGAAGGAAGGGAGGGAGTAAGGGAGGGAGGAAGGAAGGAGGGAGGAAGGAAGGAAGGAAGGAAAGGAGGGAGGGAGGAAGGGAGGGAGGAGGGACAGAGGGAGGAAGGAAAGAAGGAAGGAAGGAAGGAAGGAAGGAAGGAAGGAAGGAAGGGAGGAAGGGAGGAAGGGAGGGAGGGAGGAAGGAAGGGAGGAAGGAATGGAGGAAGGGAGGGAGGTAAGGAGGAAAGGAGGGAGGAAGGGAGGGAGGAAGGAAGGAAGGGAGGGAGGGAGGAAGGAAGGAAGGAAGGAAGGAAGGAAGGGAGGGAGGGAGGGAGGAAGGGAGGAGGGACAGAGGGAGGAAGGAAAGAAGGAAGGAAGAAAGGAAGGAAGGAAGGAAGGCAGGGAGGAAGGGAGGAAGGGAGGGAGGGAGGAAGGAATGGAGGAAGGGAGGAAGGAAGGAAAGAAGGAAGGAAGGAAGGGAGGGAGGAAGGGAGGAAGGAAGGGAGGGAGGAAGGAAGGGAGGGAGGGAGGGAGGGAGGAAGGCAGGGGCAAGGGTGTGGTTACAGGACAGGAAATGCTCCTTGTCCGCAGCCAGAGGGCTGCCTGCCAGTACCTGACTTAACCCTGCTGCTGCACAGCCTGAGGGCACCCAAGGCTCTAGGGTTCTGGGCAGAGCCTTCCCCTGGCCCCAAACCCCTGTCCTGGCTCCCCACCTGGGCCCAATTCCAGGACTTTCCCAGACATACACTTACCACAATGTCCAGTTCCAAGTTCTAGAATTCCTCCCGTCCAGGCTCTGACAAGTGTCTTCCGTTCTTATGTCCCTTCAACCTTTTGGTTCTGCCACTGGCTTCTAAGGACTCCTTCAGCTTCTGTGCCCCCTAGTCTAATGTTTTTTCAGAGAAGCAGCAGGACTAAGTGGAGAGAGGCTGGGAACTGGCTGTCAGTCATTGCTGGGACAAACACAGTCACTATGTGACCATGAATAAGTCACAGCTCTCAAAGGCCCTGGAGACCAGCACAGCTTCTAAGAGCCAAGGGCCAGGGCTGGTGTGCATGGCCAGGCAATCGAGCTTGTGATCATCGCTGCCTCCTGGGGCAGCGGGAGGGCCCTGGATGCCCTCTAGGGACACATGGGCACGTTTCCCAACAGCTCCTCCAAGTAGCTGCCCCACAACTACATGCTGGCACCCAGAGAACAAAGGAGTCTGGGGAGGGGGTCGGGAGGAGAAACCTCAATCTGAAGAAGGGCCTGAAAATCCCTCCTGCAGGGAGGTGGGAGGTGGGGGGTGGGGGTGGGGGTGGGGCTGCCTCTACACAGCCTGAGGCTTTTTCTCCCAAGTCTCTCTAGCTTTGCTATGATATTATTCTAAGGTGTCCTCTTCCAGCTTTGTACTGTTTATGTTTGCTTTCTCCTTCTAGTTCTAGCATCTATGTTCTACAAGTTTCTTCTGGTTTTAAGATCTGAAGTTCCAAAGCTCCTCTTGACTCCAACATTCTATTTTTAATATTTCTCCTAAGAGTGTGCATACTGTTAAATGTTTAACAACTGGCTCTCCCCCCCAAAAAATGTATATGGCGGACACTTTTAATCTGCATTATTATTATTTTCCCATCGCTTAAGTTTAGAAAATCTCTAAAACAGTAAATTGAGCCCTGATATGTGGGGCTGGCTTTCCCAGAAGCGAATGCTCACACTGAAAATTTAACAATCTGCCCAGAAAAAGCTGGCTCCAGCACACCCACTCTGTGACTACAAAGTCACTGGAAGTCTACTTCCTAACACTGAAATAACACTCGTTGTTGTTTTAAGGCTCAAATCAAGTGTGGTCTGTAGTTTTTCAGCACTAAGGCAATGGGCCCATCCATCTCCTTCCCAGCCCTGACAAGCCCCGACAAGCCCCTTAGCTCATGGAATGGCACAGACTTCACTTACGATTTTTCTCATGATGATAAGTGTTGGTATAAAGATTGTGTGTGTCTATTTCTGTTCACACACACACACACACACACACACACACACACACACACACATCCTTCTTTTGGAGGCCCCTGCTGCCTCAGTTGCTGGCTAATGGCAGGCCGCTGGGAGAAGCCCAGTAGAGCAGGTAAAATGAGGGGCTTTAACTAGACGCCCACTAAGGCTCTTCCCATCCCTAGGAACAGTTCACTCCCTTTCATTGAATAATTTCAACTGTTTTCCAGAACTTTCAGAACAATTCACCCCTTTACTGGGTGTATAATTGTAGGGCTGTGTCCCCACAGGCCTCTGGATGCTGACTATTGAGGGGGAGGGAAAGAGACCCTGGGTGAGGAAAGGAGAAGGAAAAGGGGAGGGGGAAGAAGGGGAGGGGCAGTACAGAAGCTGGAGGCTCACGGGCACTGGGGACTGCCCCACCTGCAGGCTGGAACCAGTGGGCACTGCACAGATCCCAGGGGCTGCAGCTCCTCCTGGACCTGGATTGGTCTTGTGAACCCACCCTTGTTCTCCTTTTGCTGGCCTGGGCTCTGGTTCAGATCCAGGGTTCAGGCTGCTTCAGGCTCGCCCAGCCCCTCACTCCTTTCACCTGTCCTCTCCTTCCCACAAGCTACCTGACCAGGAGGAAAAAGTATGGGAGAAAATGGAGGTTCAACAGCATCCTGGGAAAGGGTGGGACCTCCTATCCCGCCAGAGGGTGCTCTACAGTACACAATAAGGTGCTACAACGGACCAGGGACCACTGGGAAAGATGCTCCCACCCCTACCCAGGTTCCTTCACGTACACTTGAGGAAAACCCACCTAAAACCCACCCACCTATGCCAGTGTTTGCATGGGCCTGCAAAGCTGCCTTGAAAGCCAGCCTCATGAGGAGCTCAGCAAGGTTGCCACCTGGAATGTTGGCTTTGCAAGGCTACAGACCTGGTTACAAGGCCTTGTGGTCCCCCCGGGGCTGGAGTCACACCGAGTTCTTTGGCAGCTCCTAAGCTGTTTTTTTTTTAAATTTTTTCCCTTCCCTCTCCTACACCCTGAGTTCTCTGCACAAAAAGGACTCTGCCAAGTGGTTCCAAAGCCATTACTAGCGGCTGGCTGGGTGGGATCATCGAGAGGATGACCAGGAAAAAAATGGGGGTGGGGTGGGGTGGAATGACAGGAACAATCTAGGTATGGGAAAAACCAGGGCTCTAATCAACCCTTCTCCTAGGCCCACTTACCAGACTGGGGGAGCCAGGACAGTGAGAATACAGGATTTCGGCAATGAACTGGCCCAAGAGCCAGCTCCGTCCCCAAGCTAGTTCCAGTAGCAGAGTCCTAGATGCTGGGCAAGAGCAGACAAGAGAGCCACTCATAAACACTGCACCCCAACCACCCCCTACAGTACTGGGCTACTGGAGGAGAAAGGAAAAGAGTTGTCTACCGAGGGGCAAGCCCATGTTTTAAAGTCAGACTGGATATCCTTTTGGCCAACAGGAGGCAGTGAACCAGCAGTAATCATAGTGCCTTGTGCTAAGTGGGCCCCCGTTAGGAAAGAGCTGTACTTTCCCTCCTCTCCTCTCCCACCTACTCCCCTCCAATTCCACTGCTCCTTCTGGAGGGCAAGCTTAAGTTGCAACTTTTCCCATCTCTCCCCTCTTTGAGCTGTGGGATTTGTACTTGATGGCTCCTTCCAGTCAACCTTTCTATGTTCTAAGGCCCCTTCCAGCCCTGGTATCCTATGCTCCAGGATCCCTTGGAGGTCTGAAACCCTAGTGGTAAGAACTCTGAGCCCTACCCCTAATGGGTATATATTTACTTATTTATAAATTATATGCATCTGTAAGTATTATGCCAATAATTATGTACACTGTAAAACTTACCTAAAAATAGAAATGAAAAAGAATGAGATATATTTGATCCTGGGGTCAAAATGAAACCATTGGAAATTGAGACAGGGAGGCTAATTAGGAGGCTCTCATGGGAGTACAGGTAAAAGGTAATGAGGGCCTTAACTAGGGTAGTGGCCTGAATGGATAGAAAACAAATACAAGAGATGTCTATGGAGCCAGAAATAAGATTTGGTGACTGAGTGCATATGTGGGGTGAGGAATCAAAGATGACAAGGAAGTTGTGAACCCCGAAGACAGTGAAGATGGTGGTACCCTCAAAGAAGACAGGGAAGTTTAGAGAAAGGGTTAAATTTGGAGGAAAGATAATGTTAGAAGATGTGCAATGAAGATCACAACTCATCAATCACTTTGGGTAGGAGGTGAGTCTCTTACTCACCGGTCATAACCATCAAACACAAAGCCTACCTCTAATGGGTACCTGCCACAGCCATGATGTGGCAGATCTCTGGCTCGCAAGTGGGAGGTTGGGAGCTTACATGGTGGAGGAGCGCTGGTAGATAAAGGTAGGATTGTTGGTGCTAAAGACAAGCATAGTGACTTCTGTGTGGCTACTGAGATACAACCTATTTTTCCAACCTCCACTGGTAGACCCCATGGCCTTTGGGGTCAGGACACAACCTCCACTTGGAGATCACATTCTAAAGATCCTTATGACTTTAATACTTTGGGTTCTAAACTTCATTCAGCTCTGACATTCTCTGTTCTAAGATCCCTTCTACCACTGATATTTGAGTGCTAAAGTTTTTTCCATCTCTGATATGCTCTGGTTCCTTCGGATAGGTTACCTCTTCCTGCTGGGTTAAATTATACACATTAGATTGTCATTCTTCTTAAATCTATAGATTTATAGAGCATATTCCCTTCCAACAGCCATCTTTCCCAGTGCCAGCTTCTAGTGCATTCTCCTCTAGGATTACCTTTCATTTACCTATATGTATCATCATCATCATCATTATCATCATCATCGTCATCATCGCCACCACTAATATTTATAAACCACTGACTATGTGCCAGGCACTGCGTGAAACACTTTATAATTGCTATCTCATTTGGTCTTCACAACAATCCTGGGAGGTTGGTGCCATCATTAACTCCATTTCACAGATGAAGAAAGGGAGGCAAACAGGTTAAGTGACTTGCCCAGGGTAACCCTAATACCACTCCCCTTAAAATGTCTTAAGAGTGCTCTGTCTGGATACCTCCCTTGCCCCTCTACCAAACCCTGGACCTTGGATTATTCTTATTTGTATACACTTCATATCCTCATTATTAGCCTCTAAGCCCCATAAATGAAGGAACTATATTGTTTGTACTGCAATGTGCTCAGGACTAAGTACCACGTTTTTACACATATTTTAGCTTAAGAGCTTAAGATACATTTTACTGAAGGAATGAATGAAAATCAAAGGACTGTCAAGTTCTATTCATTACAGTGTACACAAAATCCAAATAGAGAATACTTGCTAGCCGTGGGGCCACAGGCAAATCACAATCTCTTGGAGCTTCAGTTTTCCCATCTTTAAAATGGAGATAATAAAACCTGTAGCACTTGACTCAGAGAGCTGTGGTGAGACCTAAAGATGCTGTGTGTAAAGCACTTTGATCACTTCGAGACAAATTTCAGTTGTTATTGTGATCATTACATTTCTAATATCAAAAGTTGAAACAAAAATGATTTGGGAATTAAAATCCCAGTTATCCAGAAAACTCACTTAACCAAACCTGCAGTAGTGGGAGCAATCCAATTAGCTGAATTCCAGCAGTACTCTTCTTGTCTAGGTGTCATCCTCATTTAGCACTGGATCTGGAATACAGTTTCTACCAATAGATATTTCTGTATGATATATAATCTCTTTTAAACACTTTATGGCAACATCTAGCTTGGAAGCCAATTTCTGATGAAGGCAAATGCATGAAATATGCTGCATGATACAGTTTAAAAAGCTACTTCAAAATACAGCCTTTGAAAGCACACCACCTACAAAATTGATTTGCATTTCTACATAGCAATACCAAACTCTAGACGGAAAAGAAAGGGAAGTCCATTCAAAATGACTACGAAATGCATAGAATGTCTGGGAGTTAATCTATCAAAGTACACTCAAGACCCATATAGAGAAAAGTATAAAATGCACCTTAAAAATAAAGAACTTAACCATACAGATACTCAGTGTTCACGGCTGGGCTATGCCAATACAATAAAAGTGACAATACTAAGTTAATTTCTGAATTTAGTACAATATCAAACTACTGAGGAGGTACTTCACAGATCTAGAGAAAATAATACTATTTGGAGGAACAAAAAAACTAGAATCTTACGAAAAACAATGAAAAAAGTAAGAACAGAAGGGAAATAGTACTTCTAGACCTCAACCTATATCATAAAGCAATAATCAACACAACTATTTGGTACTGGTTAAAAAATAGAAAAGTGCATCAATAGAACATAATAGAAAGAATGAAAAAAATTTGAACTCAGTGCCCCAGTATATGATGAAAAAAATAAATTATCTAAGGAAAGAATTGTCCCATTTGAAAAGAATCACTAGCAGAAGCATTGTGGCCGAAATTAGCTTTAGAGCAACATGTTACACCATATGCCAAATGAATGCCAAAGATCAAACCATAAAAAAGCAGATAAGGTACCTTTCATGTCTATGCTAGCAGGTGAATTCTAAACCAAACAAGGGATAGAGGAATTATACAAGCTAAAATGCGCAATTTTGATAGCATGAAATTGAAATACTTTTACACAAATGAAATTAATCAACTAGGATACGAAGGGAAGGGGCCAACTGGGAAAAAAATCTGTGTGTCAAAATACCTTTGATAGCTATCTGATTTTCTAAATCTATAGGCAAGCAACAGAAATACATAAGATCAAAAGCCATTCATTCTCCAATAGATAAGTCATCAAGGGACATAAACAAACAGTTCTCAAAAGAGTAATTGCAATCAATTAACAACCATGTTAAAGAATATTCCAAATCACTAATGATAAGAGAAATGCCAATTAAAATAACTCAAATTTCACTTCACATCTAGCAAAAATGCCCCCCAAAATGGCAACAGACAATATTAGAAAGGTTGTGGAAAGACACACCCTAATGCATTGCTCCTGGAGCTGTAAATTGGCCTAATCGTTATAGATAGCAATTTGAAATTATGCAAATAAAATGTCCGTAATCTTTGACAAAGAGAATCTATTGCTAGGCCTATACCCCAAAGTGATCAATGATAAAAAAGATCCGATATAGTTCCAAGTACTTATGGCAACACTTTTAGCAAAGAACTGAAAACAAAGCATATGCCAACGGAACGGAAAATAACTAAGCAAGTTGTATTACATAAATACAATGGAATATCATTGCACTATAATAAATTAAGAATGAGAGGAATGCAGAGAAGCATGGGGAGACATGAATCGATGCAAAATGAATAAGCACAACTAGGAAAAGAATACACACAAAGTAAAGAACAACAAAACAATTACCACTAAATTATAATGACCAAGGTCGGCCCCAAGTAAGAGATATGAGAAGGCATGTCCCCCAACTTCTTTGTACGAGTTGGGGAACAACAGGGATGGAATATTGCATATACTATCAGAATTTTTCAATTTGTTGGTTAGTTTTGCTGAACTTTTTTACACCTTTTTCTGCTTTCTTAGAAAGGCACTTTGGGAAGGGATCTATTAGGAAATGTAAGTTATGTAAAATAAAATAACAATAAAATGTATGTATTTTTAAAAGAGTTATAGCATCTACAACTAGGAAAGTGATATTCCTCTTATCTTGCTCAATCACATTTGGAGTTGTGCATTCATTTTTCAGCATATATATTTTAGGAAGGATTTGATACGCTGAAGTGTTCATATGATAAAGAGCCCAGAACCTGTAACACATGACAAGCAGTTGAAGAAGGTGGATATGCTTAGCCTGAAGAAGAGAATACTTAGTAGGGACGCGACAGATGTCTTCAAGTGCCTGAAGGGCTGTCAAAGGAAGACTTGTTCTGATTGGCCCCAGGGAGCAGAAATGAGGAGCAAAAGATGCCATTTACAGATTGACAGATTTAGGAAATGCTTCCTAATAATTGGAGCTATCCCCAAATGCAATGGTTTGTTTACTGAGGCAGCAGGTTCTGCCTTCACTGGGAGGTCTCTGAGCAATGACTGGATGATTACTTTTCAGGTATTTAGAGGGATGATTCTTGTTCAGATATGGCTTGGACTAGATGCCTCTAAAGCTCTTTATGATTTTTACATCTGTGATTCTATGAATTCTGGCTCTGCTATTTATACTTGTGTGACCTTTCAAGAAACGTAAGCTTAGTGACAGCAAGAGTGATCTTGTCCTTCTCTATGTATCCAGTGCCTGGCATGCTATCTGGCACAGAGGTGGTATTTAATAAATGCTTGTTAACTGTTGTGCTTCAGTCTCCATATAAATGAGAGGGTTAGTCTAGAGCAGAAATCCTTAACTCAAGGTCCATGAACTTGCTTGTTTTAATATTTTGATAACTGCCTTTCAATATAATTGATTTCCTTTGTGATCCAATGAATTTTATTTTATGCATTTAAAACCACTGTTCTCATCGAGCAGGGTTCCAGGACCCAACAAAGGTTAAGAACCCCTGGCCTAGATGCTCTCTAGGTCCCTTGCAAACATTAAAGCAATGATCAGAAAACTCAGACCCTGGTCTCACTTTGCTCTGCATCGGTTCATCAGGTTTCTTTGAATCCAATCATTTTGTCATTTCATCTCTTCCTGCTGGGTTTTGGGGATGATACATACATAGAAGGGCTGATGATTTCTATAGATCTCTTTTATATCTTGTTATTTTGCTAAAGTTATCAATTATTTCGATTAGTTTTAGTTGAATTTCTTGGGTTCTCAAAGTAGGGCATCATATCATGTTCAAAAAGTTATAATTTTACTTATTCCTTGTCTCTGCTTATTCCCCAAATTTCATTTTCTTATCTCATTGCTATAGGAAGCATTTCTAAAACTACTAAATACTGAGGGGGATAACAGACATCCTTGCTTTACACCTGACCTCGTAAGAAACTCCTCTAGGGGTTCTCCATTACATGGAGTCAACTCTGGATCTTTATTTTAAATAACTACTATTTGTCAAACTAAGAAAAGGTCCATTTATTGACATTTTTTGGTGTTTTTAAAATAAAGGAAGATTGTATTTTGTCAAAACCTTTCTCCATATTGATATACTCATGTGATGTTTGCTTTGTTATTAATATGGTGTATTATGTTTATAATTTTTCTCATTATCATGCCAACCCTTTATTTCTGATATAAATGCATCCAGATATATAATTTTTAAAATATGTTGTTGTAGCCTATTATGTAATATTTTGTTTCATATTTTGTGTCAATATTCATTAGGGACATTGGTCTATCATCTTTTTTTCTCTCATTTGTTTCTCTCTCTGGTTTAGGTATCATGACTATAATTTTATTATAGAAGGAACTTCAAAGGGTCCTTTCTCTATTTTTGCAGTTTATGCAATGTAATGCATTAATTCTTTGAATGTAAATCCATCTGATGCTTTGGGAGATCCTTTCTCTCCTCCTTGGGAGATCCTTTCTCTCCTCCTTGGGAGATCCTTTCTCTCCGCCTTGGGAGATCCTTTCTCTCCTCCTTGGGAGATCCTTTTTGGCTTCTTCAACTTATTTTTCTGAGATTGGTTTATTTGAATTCTCTGTGTCTTATTCTGTTAGTGTAAGTATTTTATATTTTTTGCATATATTCATCTGTTTCATTAATGTTATCAATTTTTGCCACATGATTAAGAAAAAGTTTATAATGATTCCATTTTATCTTTGTCATTTTTATATTAATATCTATTTTAAATTTTTTTTCTCAAAAAAAATAGCTTCTGGTTTTATTTTTCAGTTCAATGTTCAAAAGGACACTGGGAATAGAAAACAATATACATATTTCTCAGCTGTGCATGTCATCTTATGAAAATTGACCATGTGCTAAGGCATAAAAATCTCTGAAACAAATGCAGAAACGTCAAGTATATCCTTTTCTGAAAATAATGCAATAAACATTATAATCAATAAAGGATCCTGGACTAAAGCATTTCAACTTGAATGAAGGATAAATACACTAAAGAATATATAGATCAAAAATGAAATTACAGAAACGAATTTCATCAGATAAAACAACAATATACCAAAACCTTTAGAAACTGCCAAAGCAGTCCTAAAGGGAAAATTTCTCTCTCTAAATGATTTAATTACAAAAAGAAAGAACAGATCGATTAATTGGACATGCAACTAAAAATAAGAAAAGCAACAAAGAAAAAAAACCTAGCCTAACCCAAAAGAAGAAATTCTGAAAGCCAAACAAAAGATAAAAAAATTAAAACAACAACAAAAACATTGAATTGATAAAAGCTTTTTAAAAACGGTAAAATAGATAAACCATTACCTAATCTAATAAAAAGAGAGGAAAAACAAATTGCTAATACCAAAAAATGAAAAAGGAGACTTGACAACAAATGAAGAAGAAATAATGGAAATTATTAGAAGCTATTTCCCTCAACTACATACCAATGAAACTGAGAAATAAAATAGATGGATATTTACAAAAAAACCTGATATACCCAGATTAACAGAATAACAAACTGAATAACCCAATCTCAGAAAAAATAAGTTAAAGAAGCCATAAAGGAGCTCCCAAAGCAAAATGAAAAACCCAGGATGAGATGGATTTATAAGTGAATTCTGTGAAACATTCAAATAATTATTTCCAATATTATATAGTTTGTGAAAACAAAGAAAAAATATAACAAATGCAGTCCTGAAACCTAAATGACGGTGAGATAAAGCAAAGAAAACTATAGACACCAATATTTTTAACGAATATCAATGAAAAATATTAAATAAAATATTAGCAAAGAGATTACAACAACATATTTAAAAGATTATGTACTATTATTAGGTTGGATTTATAATAAGAATGCAGGACTGTTTCAATATAAAGAACATACATATGTATAATAGAACATATTAATAATAAAAAATAAAAATTGCACAGTTGTATGAGCAGATGCAGAAAGAGCTTTAGACAAAATACAATACTACTCTTTGTTTAAAAAATATCTTAAAAGCAAAGGAATAAATGGACCATTCCTTAATAAAGTAAGTAGTATTTATCTAAAACAAAGAGTTAGTATTATCTATGATGGAAAAGTGCTGGAGGCCTTTCCAATGGGATTGTGGGTAAAGTTAAGATGCCCATCGTCACCACTATTATTTGGAATAATTCTAGAACTGCTAGTTGGAGCAATAAGCGAAGAACACAAAACTGAGGGGCTAAACGTAGGCAAAGAGGAAACGAAATTTTGCTTTTTGCAAATAACATGATGGTTTACTTAGCGGACCCAAGAGAGTCAACCAAAATTAACTGAAACAATTAACAACTTTGGCAAAGTAGCGAGACAAAGCTAGGAGGGTTGCTAACATTTTGATGGCAGATATGGGTTTAAAAATAATCTTCAAAGTCTAGAACACTCGGAACAACAGAATAAGATAAAATATAATAGAGATAAATGTAAAGTCTTATATTTGGGTTCAAAAAGCTAACTTCACAAATATAAAATGGAGGAGTCATTGCTAGAGAGCACTTCATCTGGAAATGATTGGGGGTTTTAGTGGAATGGAATCTGACTATGATTCAGCAGTGAGATAAAAGAACAGTTGCAGAGAAAATTGGGACCATCTTTATGAACTGATGCAGAATGAAATGAGCAGAATATGGTGAATAATTTATGCAACAATAACATTATAGAAAGAAACAACTTTGAAAGATTTGAGAACTCTGATCAACGCGACGATAAACCATGATTCCAAAGGAATGAAGACAAGGCATAGATGAAGCATGCTACCCACCTCTTTTTTCACAGCTGATCATCATTACAACATTGCTGTTACTATACACAATGATCTCCTGGTTCTTGTCACTTCACTTTGCATCAATTCATACAGGTCTTGCCACATTTTTCTGAAACGCACTCCTTCATAATTTCTTAGCACAACAGTCTTCCATCCCAAACATATACCACAGCTTGTTCAGCCATTCCCCAGTTAATGGGTATCTCTCAATTTCCAATTCTTTGCCACCACAAAAAGTCCTGCTTTAAATATTTTTGCACATATTATCCCTTTTCCTTTTTCTTTGATCTCTTTCGGATACAGACCTAGTAGCAGTATTCCTGGGTCAAAGAATATGCAGTTTTATAGCCCTTTGGGCATAGTTTCAAATTGTAACTTCACCTACAATTCATTAACTTTGCCTATTTTTCCCTCATCCCCTCCAGCATTTGTCATCTCTGATAGGTAGGAGGCGGTATCTCAGAATTGTTTTGATTTAGAGTACTTTTCATATAACTACAGACTACTTTGATTGCTTCCTCTGAAAATCTCCTGGTCATATCCTTTGACCATATATCAATTAGGAACTACCCACCTCTTGGTAAAGGGGTGATGGACTCAAGATACAGAATGAGACATGTTTTTGGACATGGCCAATATGGGAATTTGCTTTAGCTATGCATATTTGTAATAAGAGTTTTCTTTTTCCTTTTTTTCCAATGGGGGGAGAGTATGGGAAGGAGAGAAAAGTTTGTTAATTAAAAATTTTTTAAAACTATCAAGTTAATAGATACAGTATTACGTACAAGGAGCACCTAGCAGGTCAATTTGACTAGAGAAGAGAGAGTACACGAATGGGAATTGCATGACATCGGCCTGGAAGGTTAGGTGGGAGCCTGATTGGGGATGATAAGTAGATGGTGAAGTGGATAGATTCTTCACCATGAAGTCAAGAAGCCCTGAGCTGGAATCCTTCTTCAGACACTTAACAGCCATGTGATTCTGGGCAAGTCACTTAGGCTCCCTCTGCCTCAGTTTTGCCATATGCAAAATGGAGTTAATAATAGCAGCTACATTACAGGTAAGGATCAAATGAGATAACAGATATAAAGTGTTATATGTTAGTTGTTTATTAGTATTCTAAATTATGAAATGCAGAGGCAATGGGGAGCCACTGAAGATCACTGAGTAGGGACGTAATATGGTACTCAGATCTGTTTCAGGAATATCAGTTTGGCAGCTCTGTGCAGGATGGATCAGTGAGACCAAAGATTTGAAGCAGGACCACCAATGAGGAGGATATTATGATAATATAGGAGAGAGACGATGAGGCTGTAGAGAAAGGGATGGATGCAAGATGTTGTGGAGGCAGAATTGTTAAGCTTTGGCAACTGATGATACATCTCATAAAGTTGTTATAACAAAAAGAGTGCTTTGGATACCTTAGACAACTTTAGAAATGGAAGGTCATCATACATTTAGAGTTTGAAGGCAGCTTAGGACTCATCTGGTCCAACCCTTTGCCCTTCTAAAATGAGGAAACTGAGACCCCCAAGGTTAAGTGATTTGCCCAAGATCATATGGGTAGTAGTGGCAGAACTGAACTTTGAACCAGGGTGCTCTGACTCCAAGATGAGAGCTCTTTCCACTAAGGGTGCTACATGCTTATGACTAGAAAAGCACCTCTGTAGACAAAGTCGAGTCCTGCCTAAAAGGAGAAAGATGAACCGGATGACCTTAGGGGCTCCCTTCCAGTCCTGTGGCCAGGTTATTCAGTTATGTTAAGACTCTCTGCTCGTGAAGCACAGGGGCCAGAGAGGGAGAGGGAAGGGGAATGGGGCCTAAATGGGTAACTGCTGAATTCCAGGGCATTTCAAGGTCAGGCTGGAATTAGACCGCTTTGGTGTTTCTGATGCTTTCCAGAAAGAGGATTTGGGAAGGGACAGGAAGAACATTTCTTCTGGGTGGAGCAGGGGAGTGAAGACAAATAGTCTGAGGAGTCAAACAAACAATGGGGGAGAGTTTCCTCTCCTTTCTTTCATGGCTCTCACAGGGGCTCTAGGGTCATGTTTGGATTCTCATGTATTTAGAATTACAGTACAGGCAGCCCTCCATGACCTAAAAATGGACAATCTGCTGCCTCCCTGAGAACACCAATGGCCCATTTCTCCAGCACCAGAAAGTGTGTCGAGAACTTTTTCACAGCTTTCATGATGATCTCCATTTGACCCAAGAGGATAATTATGGGAAGAATAACTGATATTTCTAGAATGCTTTGAGGTTTAGGAAATATCTTACATCCATGATCTCATCTGAATCTCCCAACAACTGTGGGAGGGAGGTACTAGAGGTCTGCTTACTCCCATTTTAGGGATGCTCAAAGAGGTAAATTTGCCCATAGTCACAGGGCTGGTAAGTGCTGGATCAGGGACCACTAAAAGGGTTGAGTGAAGGACCAGAGACAAAGGTAGAGGGCAGTGTGTGTGTGTGTGTGTGTGTGTGTGTGTGTGTGTGCCTGCACGCACGCAGGGGCGGGGAGCCTGCAGCCTCCAGTCAACATGTAGCCCTCTAGGTCCTCTGGTGCAGCCTTGTGACTGAGTCCAAGTTTTACAGAACAAAACCTTTTATTAAGGGGATTTGTTCTGTGAAGTTTGGATTCAGTCAAAGGGCCATACCTGAGGACCTAGAGGGCCACATGTGGCCTCGAGGCTACAGGTTCCCTACCCCTTGTGTAGGGGTATGTGTGTGTCTACTAAAGCCAAATATAAGGGTTTAGGGGGTGACTTCACTGGTTTGCATTATTTTAGCCTTCCCTCCATAGCTGAGACTTGACAGTGTTTCTTAATTCATGCCTATGGCATACCTTATTCTATGGACTGAGTGCTGTGTCCCTTCTCTAACCAACTTCCTATCTTGCTCCACATGCTTGCATATTTCTCCACGTAGAGAGGGCTCTTTGAAGTCCAGGGAGCAGGAAGAGAAGTTGGCCCACAGTTTGTTCACATGTGTAAATAAACATCTTCTGTTTTACTGGATTCCTCTGAACTGTGGTGCAGAGTTTCAACAATCAAAGCAAAGCAAATAAGGAGGCTCTTTCCTACCTGACCTTGCAATGCACTGGATTTCCCCAGCTCTCAGGGTCGGATCAGGGAGCCTGTTCTAGGAAAATCAAAAAGCTGGAACTAGAAAGAGTGGAAATTGACAGAGTAAGAATGTCCCAAGCTCTCTTACCCACACAGCTCCAAAGAAGAGACCCCAACAACAAACTCCTACTATATTCTTTAAAGAACATTTAAGAACCTGGCAGTCATCATCAGATGCGAACAATTTCACATGAAAAGGACAGAAAAAGAAGATTCCAGATGAAACGATGAACCTGTCATGCCGAGTTTTCAAATAATTTCCAATTTCACATGGTGGTACCATCACTGCCCTGCTTCTCTGGGTCCCCTTGTAACATCCAGAGCTTCTGCTCTCTTCTGCCTATTTTTAAAATGTCTCTTTTCCTTCTTTTCTTTTTTGCGTCACTATCACTGCACCCTCCTCCCCTCCCCGAATAAAAGCCCTCCTTTGTAACAAATAATTAGTCAAACAAAAGAAATTTGCATCGTACAGATCATACTGGAAAATATGGGCTCACTCTGTACCTACAATCTACAACTTCTTCTATGTTCTTCACAGGGTATCTACTGAGGGCTCCCAATACTGAGAAAGCGAAAGATAATTCTGTGAGGCCCCATGCTAGCTCAGGTTTTTACAGCCCTCTGTGGTTTTGGAAGCACTTTAAGTCTATTATTCCACTGGAACCTCACAACAACCCCAAGCAAAGGAGTCTTGGCAAGTCAGTGACTTGTCCAAGACCACACCACCAGGATGCAGATAGCTAAGACTCAAACTCAAAGGCAACATCATATAGAAGAGTAGCAAGCCCACTGGCCTTTGCAGCCAGTATTCCTTGTATTAATAATAAGTTGTTTCTCTTCAAAATGGCAACCTCATGAACAAAGGCACCGTTTTACTTCTGTCTTTGTACCCCACCCCCCAGCCCCTTGCTTAGCACCATATCTGCCACATAGTATGTGCAACCATGCCACCTCCACTCTTCCATCAGCCTTGCCTCCTCCCTTCCAGATACATGGACTCTGCCCCAGAGTCCCCTGGGGGTCTGAGTGATAACCTTTCACCTCATCTTGCCCAGAACAAAGCCTCCACCTCACTGCCTAGCTGCCAGCTTGAAACCAAGCAGTCTGTACTCCTGTGGCAGGAAACAGGGTGCCTTCCCAAGAAAACTAGCTTGGGCCTAACCCAGTCTCAATCCCACTTCTGGCCGTCACCTCCAAACAACATAACTATCTTTCCTCTACCGGCCTCCTGCCATGGTGTTATCCTCTTTTAGAATGTAAGCTTCTAGAAGGCAGGTGTCCCCAACATTTAGCACTATGCCTGGCACATAGTGGGCACTTTATGCTTTATCTGTCTGTCCAGCTAGCCATCTACTTGTTCATTAACTCATTCAAGTCTCAGCCTTGCTACTTACTCAAATCCTGGAGCTTGTCCTTAGTACCTCTGTGACTCTGGGGAAGTTCCTTTCCCTTTTTGGGTCTCAGTTTCCTCACCTGAAAAATGAAGGGGTGGGGTGTTAAACAAGATGCTGAGGTCAGTGCTAGGTTTCTGTGATTCCCGACCCTGTGTTCCAGGGAGACTTCAGCATCTGCCTCAAGGAGAACAGCCCTATCTTGTCTTCTACCCACCCAACTCAGCACCCATGAAACAGGGCGCTGGGCTTCCTTTTCAGGGATTTGTTTGGGTTGACGGGCCTTTTCCTTGTGTTATTAATGTAACAGCCCCCAAGTTTATGAACATGGATCTGGTCCAGTCGTTCTCAATGTTATTAAATCTGTCATACTGTTATGGCCTTGAGTCATTCTGTACAGAAGACAAATAAACAGTGAGCATTTGTCAATCTCAGCAATAAACCAAAGTGGCAGCAGACTTAATCTGGTGTTAATTAGGCTTGTGGAAAACTAAATCAAGCATCAGAAACCACAGATTATTTTAGGCTTCCTCTAGCATAAACAGAAAGGCTTGAGGGTCCGTAACATATTATTTTTGTTGACAGTTGCCCACTTTTGCCCCAATTAATTCTGCATTTCTGATAGGCCGTGGCTTGATTGCCTGATGCTCTGTCTTCTTTTGCCCTCCAAGCGGCAGTTTGTTAATCCTTCCTATTTCTGTGTATTTAAGCGGGATTACAAACTTCAAATGCACTGTAAAACGAACCTGTATACAAGCTTTCAAAACCACTTAAGTGGTCCACTGATAGAAGTACCAGCCTTGTAAGGAAATACAGAATATTTCGGAAATCATCCTGCATGTTTATTTATAAGCCATCTGTAATTACCAGGCAGGAATGAATGGAAGTGCTGGAAAATGTCGACCAACAGAGCCCTGTTGCATTAAATTACAGCTTCCCCAGAACAAGAGATAGCCCATACTGTTTGTTAAGTCTGTGTAATTGAGGGGTGTGATTATAGTCTGTGAGTTTATTGACAGGCGAATGAAGAATCCAACAGCAGAGACTCTGGCACGCATGGAACAGAATAAACCACTGAGGAGAATTAGTGAGGGGAGACAAGAGCACAGGGCTTGGCCCTCAACACTTAGATGCAAACATGCAGAAAATAGCCACAAGAGACAGGTAAAACATATGTTGAGGGGCTCAAAGGCCAGATTGAGAAGCAGCAAAGGTAATAATCCAGAGATGTGTAAGAAGCTCGTGTGACCTGATATCTGAACCTTAACTTAGTGCCTGAACCTAAGGGATCCAAGGGCTTAGGAGGACACTAGGAAGCAGCCTAGGATGACTTGTGGCTAGTACCGCTGCTGAAATGTCAACTGTGTCTCCTTGAGTGAGTCGTCAATGGTTTAACATCAATGGGACAGGAGGCATCTGATAGAGTACCCCAGGGATACATCCTTGGCCCTCGGCTGTTTTACATTTTTATCAATGATAAAGGCATAGATGGGATGCTTATCACATCTTCAGATGACACAAAGCTGGGAAGGGCAGTTAACACATTGAACAATTTGAGTCAGGATACAAGAAAATCTTGACAAGCTGATGCATTGGGCTGAATCAAGTAATAGGAATTCAAGCAGAGGCTGGATGACCACTTGTTGGGTAGATAATGGGTATTTCTTTCACATATGGGTTGGGCCACTGGGGTGCCTACCAGTGCTCAAATTCTATGATCTGGAGTTTCTAGAAAACTTGGAGTTCATCCCACAAATTCTATTCGTATAGTGGTTTAAGGATTATAAAGCCCCTCACAAACTGTCTTATCTCATTTGGTCCTCACAACATGGGAACATAAGTTCCCATGGATTCAATGATCACCCCTTCCTCCTAAAGCCTAGCTCCACACCACTGACTGCCAACTGGACCTTTCAAACTAGATGTCCCACAGACATCTCAAACTAGACATGTTTTCTATAGAATCAATTATCTTCCCCCACCCAGATTCCTGCTCTTCCAACCTTTCCTGTTTCTGTCCAAAGTACCAACATCCCTCCAGTCACCTGGGTTCACAGCTTCAGCATTACCCTTGATTCCTCGCTTGAGTTCTCTTTCCTTGTTCCCAGGTCTGGTTATTTCGGCCTCCATAATATCTCCTTCATTTGCCCCCTTTCTACTCACACAGCTACTACCCCGCTCCAGGCCTTCATTTTCTGTGGCCCACCCTGGCCTACACTATTGCAACTAAAATCCCAAGTTTCTGCCCTCTCCAATCCATTCTAAACATAGCTGCCAAAGTAATTTTCCAAGGAGGAAGGTCTGATCACTTTCCTATTCAATAAATCCCAGTGATTCCCTCATACCTGTAGGATCAAATATAAACTCCTCTGGTTGGCATTTAAGTCCTGTCACAATCTAGCCCCAACTTACCTTTCTGGCCCACCTCTGTGCCTCTGTATTGGCCGTCACCCACCGCTTCAATACTTTCCTGCTGCCTCACTTCGGCATCCAAAAATCTCATTTTCATCAAATAATACCTAAAATACCACCTTCTACGTGAAGCCTTTCCTGATTCCCTCACCTACGAGTTGTCTCCTCTTCTCTTCCCTCCGCTCCAAATTACCTTTGACTTACTTTGCATATTATATGTGTATGTTGTTGCCACTAATAGAATGTAAGTTCCTTGAGGACAGGAGTATTTCAGAGGCAGCTAGGCGATAGCGTAGGCAGTCTTGGACTTAAAGTCGGGAAGGCCTGAATCCAAATGCAGCCTCAGACACTTACTAGCTGCATGACCCTGGGAAAGTCACTTAACCTCTATCTCCCTCATGCTCCTCATCTGTAAAAATGGGATGATAATAATAGCACCTACCTCCCAAGGCCGTCATGAGGATCAGACGAGATAATATTTGTCAAGTGCTCTGCAAATCATAAACTACCACAGAAATGCTAGTTTTTATAGCCTCACAGACGGCTTAATACATGACTCATGGAAGGCGTACATATGATCAATTCTTGTGGACTGAGACATAGGTAGGACAAGTATGATTATCTCCACTTTTCGGATAAGGAAACAGAGCCTTTAATAGACCTGCCCAAGATCACAGAGCTCTAGTAGCAGGCCTGGCAGAGCCAAGCCTCTAACCCAAATCTTCTAAATGAAGAGTGGGCCCCAAGACCAAAGAAGAACAAACACTAGCCTAATTTTCAAAAAAGGGAAAATAGGAGAGTGTACAAAATCCATCCTAGGCATCGCAATTTGTACTTCTGACAAAATTCTAGCACATGTTATTAAAGGACTGGTTAGTAAACCTCTGTGAAAGGTGCCCACAAAGAGCCAGCAGGCCTGACTTGTCAAACTAACCTAGGGCTTAGTTGACTGGTAAGTGAGGGCACTGCTGTGGATATCATTTCCCAAAGTCTCTCATGCTATTCTTGTGGAGAAGATGGAAAGGTGGGGACTAAAGCATAATATAGTTAAATGTCCATGCCCATGCCCATCACTAATGGATTGATGTTAGATTGGAAGATCTCTAGGAGAGTGTGCTAGGGATCTGTCTTTAGCCCTGTGCTGTTACGATCATCTAAAAAGATTCTGTGAGGCTGATAGAGGCCCTTAGAGCAGGAGGCTACCTCTGCCCTGGGTATTTTTCTGCCTTTTTTCTGAAAATTCTTTATCCCATCTCTATTTTTCTTACTTGACTTGCCACCTAACCCTAGTGTTTCTGTGCATATGACATCAGAGATGAAAGACCAATCACATTTTAGCTAGAAAAAGTGGCTTTGAATTCTAGCCCTGCTATTTGTTGTCTATATGAGTTAAAGCATAACTAATAATAATGGCTCACATTTATGTAGCATTATAACGATTGCAAAGAATTTTAATACATTATCTCTCCATTTCATGTCTCTGGGCCTCAGTTTCCTCATTTGTAAAATGAAAAGTTTGGACTAGATGACCTCTAAGATCTCTTAGTTCCAAAGCCAGTGTGCTTTCTAGAGTATGACACATTGGAGCAAAAGCCCTCATTTGTTCATTGAAGTAGTTGGGACTAGATTTCTAAAGTGTCTTCTAGCTTTCTGACTCAATACATCTATGACTCTGTTCTGACAGATATCTGAATTAAGCACAAATAAATTAGATTTCAGGATCAGACACAGAAAATCAAATGTATTTACTATTGTAGTCTAGAAAAAGATGAAGGTTGTCCTCTTAAAAGAGAAGGGTATCAGATATGAAAGGCAAAGAGCTTCCCATAGGTTTTACGCATCCAATGGACCCAATTTTGTGCTTTCTATTCAGACAGAACTGTTGGTGTCAATAACATTTGACTTCAATGAAAATTTTGCCTGAGCGCCGTGTCCTGATTAAACAGAAAAGCAGACCCCATGTCACCGACTAAAAGTGAAGGAGATGGAAAAGTCTGTAAACAATTCAGGCCGAATTTCTCCACATAAAGGATGGTTAAAATATGAAACAAATGGTCCAAATCATCTACAAAAGTCAGCCTTATAAGGCAGTTTTAAAAGTAGTTCAATTTTTTTCCTGCCTGAGATGTGAATCAGAGGGGATTATCGATTAAGATGTGGGGGCAATGCGGACAGAACGCAAGCTGATTCGTATTTCCTATAGTTTTGAAACAGTCTTTGTGGCCCATGTGGATTTTAAATGTGTCCAGGGTCATAAACATTCCTGAAAAAAAGCAATCCCAATACAATAACATTTTATTTGAATAACTACGAGATGAAATCTCTGTGTGTGTGTTTGTGTGTGTATGGGTGGGGTGTGGGAGTATGTGTATTGGCGATCAAGATGGGCTCTTATCACTTATTCAACCAAGTACCCTTGAAGAGTTTGGCCTTTGTTTCCTTGATTAAATTAGGAGTCTTTGATGACCTCCTTGCCTCAAGGGAAAGCCTAGTTTACAGGGGTTTGAGTGACATGTTTGTGACATCAGAGGCTTTTAGACCACATGGGTTTAAGTCACATTTTTGTGATGATTTTAGGTCACGTGGGTGAGTCGCATGTGTGACTCACCTTTGACCCTGAACAAGATATACAAAACCAGAGGTTGGCTTTCTTTTTTCGGAGCTCTGAGCCACAGCAGAAGTGGCACGTGACCCTGAGCCAGCCTTGTCGAGCTCCTGGATGTTGATGGTTCCTTGGTAACTATGAATTGTATTTGGTCTGTTCATAAATGATGTTTGCAATTTGTTTATGTTTGCTCTGAAGTTCAGGGTGCTGGCTTTCCCCTAAACTAAGTGAATGACATGTGTATGCTGGATTAAAGTAAGATTGTTAACCCCTTAACGTTGCCTTCCTTAGTAAAGCAGATCAAAAGAACCTGTGCTTGCAGCATTCTGTGTGTTGGTTGTTGATGGTTTTACACCCCCACAGCAGCTGCTGGCTGAATTGTTGAAACAGTATGGGAGTGTACAGACATGTGGAACTGTATTCGAGAACCATAGGAAGATATTTTATATCTACTTGAATTACTTCTGAATACAGCAAGAGTCAGACATCTTTCAAAAGAAGTATACTGAGGATGCAACCCTTTAGCTCTGTGTTTGGAGACTCTGATGGACTCACAGAGTGGGGAGGAGGACAAACAGGCCATCAGAAGTCCAGCAAGTGATAGGGAACAAGGCAAGATGACAAGGCCCAGGCTGGGCACCACCTGAATAGCAGAGCTGAGGACAAAGGAAAGGGGGAGAAAGGAAAGAAGCTGCTTGAAGAACCTGGTAAAGATGCCTGCTGATGTGCAGGCCATGCTCTGTTTTTTGGTTTTGGTTTTCGATCAGCCTTTCTCCCACAGAGTTTGCATTTGCAGTACAGGGAATGAGGCCAGCATTCGTTCCTGCATGATGTTTCATAGGTGGCTGTCACAAGGTATTACACTGTTCAACAGAAAGAAAGAAAGAGGTGTACAGCTTCAACTCTTTGTTTTCAAGAGATGTCTTGTTCATCCATCTCCTAGGAAAGGGCAGGAGAGAGGAATCATAACAGAAGATTCAACAAGCCTACTATGTTCAGAGTGCCAGGCACCAAAGGAGCTTACAAAGATAAATAAGGTATCATGAGTTCTGCCCTTGAGGAACTTACCATCCAGAAGAGACTAAACATACGGTCAAATGTCACACAAACTCAACTCTTAGCCCGAAAGGGGAATGCAGAAAGTTATAAAAGTAGGTAGGGATTAGGGAAAACAATAGATGAGGGGGCAATGAAGTTGAGCCTTGAAGGACGGGTAGTGGGTCAGTCCTTAGAGGAACAGGGAGTATTCCATGCAAAGGAAGGACAGAGGATGAACCAAGGCACAGGCACACAGGAGATGGAATGAGGCTTCCGCTCAAGAAAGCTTCAGTGACTCCCCACTTTCTTTAAGATAAAATGCAAATTCCTCAGCCATGCATTTCAAGCCCTTTCCAGTCTGGCTCCAAACTTATTCTATAGAATTCTACTTTCCACACTCTTTGTTCCAGTCAAACTACCGTTATGTCTTTGCACTGGCTATCTCCTATACCTGGAATATAATCCCCCCTTCACCTCATCCGTCTAGAGTCCTTGGGTTCTTTTAATCCTAATTTCAGGTGCCACCTCCTGTGCATGGCCTTTGCAGATCCCTCTAATGGTTAGTTCTTGTTCTCTCTCTGTCTCTCTCATCGCCTCCTCCTTTTTTCTTCTCTCTCTCTCTCTCTCTCTCTCTCTCTCTCTCTCTCTCTCTCTCTGTGTCTCCTCCTCCCCCTACTCCTCCTTCTCTCCTTCCCTCCCTCCCTCCCCCTCTCAGTCTTTCTCTCACTCACCACCCCCCCATACTTTAGTAGAGATTTCACATGCTCAGAATAAGAAGGGACCTAGCTTCTTGGTTATCCAGTGCTACCTGCACCCAACCCAAACATCTTCTCCAGGGCACTTCGGATACATGGCCCCATGCCTTTGCTCGCAGGCCTCTAGTCCTATATGTACTACATCTGTATAAATGTAGTAGCCCCCAAAAAGAATGGAAGCTCTCTGAAGGTAGGGCTTGTCTGGGTTGTCTTTGCCTCTCCAGCTCCGGTAGTGCCAGGCTCACAGTGTGTGTTAAGCTGTTTTCAGTTGTGTCCAACCTTTCGTGACACCATTTGGGATTTTCTCAGCACATAGTTGGCACTTAATAAATGCTTGTTGGACTGAACATAATTGAGTAGTATGGCTATAGAGGAAGGCTGGGGTTGATACTATGGAACCAATAACCTCAATCGATCCAGAAGCACTAATTAGATACTTCCTGTGTTCCACCAGGCCCTGTGCTGCATTCTAGGGATATAAGAAACACACCAAAAGTCCTCGCCCTCACGAAGTTTGAGAGACAACATCTAAATAAATGGGTAAGACTGGCAGTTCAGAGAAGTGGGAAAGGCCTCCGGCAAAAGTCAGGGATTCTAAGAGACAGAGGTGAAGAAACAGGGCATTCCAGATGTGGGATACAGCTAGTACAAAGGCCTGGAGGTGGGAGATGGAGCATCACATGAGAAGACCAGCAAGAAGGCCAGGAGGCTTAAATTACAGAATGCGTGGCAGGTTGGAAGGTATAAACAGACTGGAAAGGTACAAGAAGCCAGCTCATGAAGAGCTTTAAAAGCCAAAGGCCATTATATTTGACCCTGGAGATAAGAGAAAATCATGAGAGTTCACTGTGTAAAGAGTGACATGGTCCAGTCTATGCTTTAGGAGAATCACCTTGACAGCTGTGCAGAATATGGATCGGATGGAGTGGGGAGAGACTTGGGATTTTGGTTTCCCGATGGCTCTCCAAATAAGAATATTACGTCACTTCCCAGCTCCGTAAAAGCTAAGTAGATTTTCTTTTCACATTTTGGATTCCTTTAGGCTCCCCTGACATTTCCACATGATCTACCCAACACGAGAAGCCCTAAATTCCAGCCAAGCAGGTGTCTGAGCACAGAGGTAAGCAGCGGGGGTGGGGGGGGGTAGGACATATATTACAGCTTCTACTCCAATGAAAAGCCCATGAAACCCTTTGAAGGTACTTCCCTAACATTTCAGGGCTAAGGTTCCCACACTTGCTTGGTGAAAGACTCCAACACTGAATCTCTCAGGATGGAAGGCACAATTTAAGAGACATTCTGACTTGTTAGATGGGTCTTAGGGAAAAGAGAAGCATTGAACTTTTCAAAAACACAACACTGCTTGGAGCTTCATGGCTCTTCCCCCCTCCATGGATGTGGCTGCTATCCCTGGGAACCCTCAAGATACAAATAGCTTTAAAGGAAGTGGGGCAGGATGAACTTTATCCTGACATAATACGTATACATATGCAGTTTCCATTTGGTGCGCCCAGCCAGGGAAAATAGCCATTTAATAGCTATGTGCATATTGTAACGGCCCCATGAACTCAATGATGTGGACATGTCTACCACTGAGGCAAGGCCTAACTCCTCCATGCCTTCTCATTGGTGTCAATCTTGTCCATGTCTTTCTGTATAGCCCCCATAAAGTATGCTGGATGCTAGCCTTTGGTTCTCTTAATATTTTGTGGATACCAACAAAGCACTTAGACTGTCCATCTGTTGACCCCATTTCTTACTACATGACCATCCCACTCCTTTTTTTGGGAACACATGTCTTTGATAATTACTTCTATGCCATTTCCCATGTGTAAGTCATCACTGCTAATACGCTGCAGTCTACTTACACCCATCACATATCTTTCTGTTGCCCTTTGGGTCACCTGTCATCGTGACTCTTCTGAGATCATAGAGTTCTCTGACTCATAACCATACAGCATCATCAGGATGTTGCTGAAAAGATGGGCTTTGGTGGTAGGGAGAGACTTAGGTCACTGAAAGCACCATGCGGTATCCCAAACATAATCCAGCCAAATCTCTTCCCCCCAGTCACTTCTGGACTGAGTTCCTTATCTGGCTACATTATCAAAGACAACAAATGGCTATTATGAACTGTATTGATGTTGGTTATATCCTAACCCATATCCCCAGAGTCTAGCTCAAACCGAGACCTGACAGGCCAGAGGTTCAGAGACCAAAGTTGGTCCATGGTCTGACAGAATTAGGAGGTATATGGAAGGAAGTCAGTTGGTTCTGAGCCCCTCCGAGGATATCCTGAGGCTAATCCAACCCCTGGCAACCCCTTGGGGACTTTTGGGTTACCAGGGCCATCCTGGGCCTAGAACCAGCCCTATTTGGAAGTAAATCTCTGGTTTGGGGGATTCCTACATTCCCTAGAATATACAATGGTCAGGTAGGCCCAAAGTAAAGGCCCATCTCAAGGTTTTTAGTTAGAGAAGGATAAGAACTGTTTCTATCTTAGGATGACCCTGATAATCCAATGCACTTTTAACCAAATTAACATAAATGAGGAGGAAGAGGAACAGGATGAATAGCTGGATCAGAGAACAGACTTCAAAATTCCAAAAGCTTGATGATTCCATTGGCCTCTGGCTCCCATGCAACTTGGACTCAAACATCATGGTTTCTCAAGATTCACAACCATACAGCACTTATGTTAACAAAATAGATTTTTGTGCTGGAGATCACCTTGAGGTCATTAAATACCTAGACAAGAGGCGTGTTAAAAATACCTACTTTTTTTCTATGTTGACAGCTAGGCTGATCTCTTTTGAGTAATAATGAGTCTCGTGGAAGAGACCCTGTACTGTTATGGAGATTGATGCAATCGATATGATATAATTTACAAACAGGAGCATTTGGAGGACACCTCACTGCACATATGGAATCCCCCTTCCATTTGGACTTGGCACCGGACGTCCTCCATGAGAACAACAAACACCTATGGGGAACATACATCTCTCTCTCTTTTATGCCTTGACCATAATCAGAGGATCAATGAACAGAATTATCTCTGTGGTTACATTTATCAGGAAATGCTGTGTGGTATCAGTGTGTATTTTGTTTACATTTTGTCCCATCAAGCCAAATTGTTTTAGAAACAATAACTTGCAGATCTGGATTCTTAACCTGGGGTCTATTCATTTGTATGAATGTGGAAATGGATAGATAGCTAATGAATGTGTGTGTACACACACACACACACACACACACACACACACACCCTGCATTTCAATATATTTGGTTTCCTGATACTATGCATTTTACTTTATGAATTAAAACACACCATTCTGAGGAGGGATCCCTAGGCTCACCCAGACTGCCAAAGGGGTCCATGGCATCCAGAAGGTTAAGAAGCCCGCCATAGAGGACCACTACTTCTGGGCTGTTGGTGGCAGATACCCATATTAAGGGCAGGAATGTGAACTCCGGGTATGGAATGAGATTGCTTTGTCTTCTTGACTTTGGTTTTGGCCGTAACTTCATTTTCTTGCCAATCAAAGGAGGCTCTTAGGAGTGAGGCTCACCTCAGCACCCTAGCCTTGACCCAATTCCTGTGTGGTTTTTTGAGCATAATTCCTTAAATAGGTTTTGAGGACACCAATTTAACTAAAAGTACTGAGTTTCTAATCACAGAAATTCTGGGCACTATAGCATAGAGAGAATGGAAAAAATCATGGACAATATCAAGGGAGGGAAGAAGACACACACGTACACACACAGTTTGGCGCAGGAAAACATTCAACTCAACAGGGAACAGGAGAGAATTCAGAGACAGGAGAAAGGGGAACGAGAGAGAGGGGAGACTCAAGGAGGGATTAAGCAAAAGCAAGACTCCCAAGCTGCTATTCCCTGACCATCCTCACTCCAAACAAGCAAAACAAACTCTACCCTTGGAGGGTAGATTAGAAAGGTGTTTAAAAGGAAAGAAAGAAAACAATAAATTGTGACTGGCATCTGTGTGCAGAGAAAAGGGCAGGTGAGCACTTACATAATGCGGGAATAAACTAGAGGCTTTTCTAGGAAGATAAGGGACAAAGGACGGAAGGATGTCCATGATCATTATTACTTTTAATACAGTGCTAGAAATGCTGGCTATTGAAAGAAGTCATGAAAACAGTTTGAGGAATTAAGCTGAGGCAAGGAGGAAACACAATTCTCACTTTTTGCAAATGATAAGATAGTTTACTTAGAAAGCTCTAGAGTCAACTGAAGTTAATTGAGACCATGAATAACTTCAGTAAAATCTCTGTATATAAAATAGACTAACAAAATCACCAGCATTTCTGTATATTACCAACAAAACTCAACAGCAACAGAAAGAGAAATTCCATTTAAAAGCACCATAGAACGCAGAAAATACTTGGGTCAACTTAGCAAGATACACAAATAAAAATGATGTCACTACAACTACAAAACATTCTTTCCAGACATAAATACAGACCCAAATAACTGGAGAATAGTAACTGTTCCTGAGTAGTCCAAACCAATAGAATAAAAATGCAAATCTACCTAAATGAATATCCTTACTGAGTGCCATGCCAATCAAACTACCAAAGGGTTACTTTACAGAGCCAGGAAAAATAAGAAGAAGATTCATCTGGGAGAACAAAAGGTCAAGAAGCTCAAAGGAAATGATGAAAAAAGGTACAAAGGAAGGGGAGCTGGCAATAGCATATCTCAAAGTATACTACAAAGCAGTAGTCATTAAAATGATTTGGTCCTGGGAAGAAGGAGATCAATGGAACAGACTAGTTAAGTAACATGTAGAACAGGGATTCTTAGCCCTTTTTGGGTACTGGACCCCCCTGGCAGATTGGTGAAGCCCATGGACCCCTTCTCGGAATAATGCTTTTAAATGTATAAAATAAATGCTATGTATTACAAAAAAACAACCTTATACTGAAATATAGTTATTAAAGTGTTAAAAAACAAGTTAACAAACTCCAGGTGAGGAACCCTAGATATAGAAGAAAATTAATCTAGTAGCCTAGTGTTTGATAAAGCCAAAGACTCCAAAGAGCCAATAGGGTAAAGATCCACATTCAACAAAAACTGCTAGGAAAAATAGGGGCTTACTATGTATGTGGCACTATGCAAAATGTTGGGGATACAATCCCTTGCCCCAAAGAGTTTACATCCTAATATGGGAAGACAATACATACGGAGGAGTGATGGCCAGGGCAAGGTAATTTGGTCAGGGAGGTCACAGGGATGGTGAATTGGATCCATCCATTCCTGGAATGGTGGTGTTCATTTGATTGTTGTCTACAGAGCAAGAAGTAGGAAGGTTTGGAGTGAGGATGGTCAGGGAATGGCAGCTTGGGAGTCTAGGCCAAATTAGGAAAGGTGAAGGCTCTCCGATCAGAAGCCCAGGTCCTCAGAGCAGTAGGTAAGGTCCTGGCTAGGATACAGAATCCAAAGCACAAGAGACAAACACAAAATGGCTGGGGAACATATCTTTCCAGGGGTTTATATTCTACTCTTCTAGACCAGTGGTGTCAAACTCAAATTGAAAAGGATCCATCACCATAAAAATGTGCATACCCTTTGACCCAGCAATACCACTTCTAGGGCTGTATCCCAAAGAGATCATAAAAGTGGAAAGGACCCACATGTATAAAAATATTTCTAGCAGCTCTTTTTGTGGTGGCCAAGAACTGGAAATGGAGAGGATGCCCGTCAACTGGGGAATGGCTGAACAAGTTGTAGTATATGAATGTAATGGAATACTATTGTGCTATAAGAAATGAGGAACAGTAAGACTTCAAAAAACCTGGAAAGACTTATATGAACTGATGCTGAATGAAGTGAGCAGAACCAGGAGAACATGTGCACAGTAACAGCCACAGTGTGTGATGACTGATTTTGACAGACTTAGCCCTTCTCAGCAATGCAAAGACTGAAAATAATTCCAAAGGACTCAGGATGGAAAATGCCACTCACATCCAGAGAAAGAACTATGGAGTCTGAATGCAGAGTGAAGCAGACTATTTTCTTTTTTGTTTTGTTTTGTTTTTCTTTCTCATGGTTTCTCCCATTCATTATAATTCTTCTATACAACATGACTAATGTGAAAATATGTTTAATAGGAATGTATGTGTAGAGCCTATATCAGATTGCAGGCTGTCTTGGGGAGGGAATTTAAAGCTTATGGAATGAATGTTGAAAACTAAAACTAAATAAATTAACTAATAAAAAAGGATCCATCCCTGTTGCATATTGACTTAGAAAACCACAAACTAGCTTTATCTATACTGTATTGTATTTTTACTGATTTTTGTTAAGCATTTCCCATTACATTTTAATATGGTTCAGGCTGCACTCAGGAGTTTTGCAGGCCATGAGTTTGACATCTCTACTCTAGACCATTATGAAGTGTTGCTTAAAAAGTTGGCTATAATTGGTATTTGGCTGAATGAATGAAGACATTTCTCCTAAAGCCAAACATTGAGCTCAAATCCAGTGTAGCAATGGAAATGGGAACTGTCTTCAGAATAATTTTGGGTAATTGACTGGGGAAATGACTAAATAAATAACAGAATGTTATTCACTCTAGGAAATGATGAATACGAATAAAAAGAAACATGGAAAGACCTATATGAACTGATATAAAGTGAAGCAAACAGAACTAGGAAAACAATATGCACAATGACTACAACAATATGAGTGAAAAGAACTTAAGAAACACTGTAATTAAAATGCTCCAGCCTGGTCTCAAAGAAGAGAAGGAAAAATGCATCTCCCTCATTTCTTTGCACAAGTAGGACATTATGGATATGGAATATTGTATATGCATCCACCCTTGACCAATGTGCTGGTTAGCTTGGTCAAATGGCTTTTTCCCCTATTTCCTGTATTTCTTCCATTTTCTTTGTTCCAAGGACTGGCTCTCCAGCAAGGGCAGGGGAAAAGGATATGTTTGGAAATGAAGACAAAACAATCAACGACGTCAATTAAAACATTTAAGGGGAAAACGTGAGTTACCTTAGCCAATTTCGTTCTCTTCTTTAGGCTTCTGTTCCCCCATCTGGAAAATGAAGGGAAAGGATTAGAATGGGACAGTATCATGTTATAAGTAATGGGACAGCTAGGTGGCTAAGTGGATAGAGCTCTGGGCTTGGAACCTGAAAGACTCATCTTCCTAAGTTCAAATCTGGCTTCAGACCCTTACTAGCTGTGTAACCCTGTGTAAGTCACTTAACCTTGTCTGCCTCAGTTCCTCATCTGTAAAATGAGCTAGAGAAGGATTTCTGGCAAGAAAACCGCGAACGGGCTTATGAAGAGTTGGAAAAAATGACTGAACAACAGTAATGATAAATATAAAGAATTCAGAGAAACAGAGGAAGAGTAGTATGAAGAGATGCAAAGTGAAGAAAGCAGAACCTGCAAAATAATATGCAAGACAACTGCAACAATGTAAATGATGACAACAAAGCTCGGGCCAAAAGCAACAAATCAACATTAGATGTGTTCTGTCAAAGGTTTCTCTTAACGATCAGTTCGATCAGTTTCAAGGAACGTAGGGATGCTTGAGTATTTCTTAGGAAGTGTCCTGTGTTAAAATTAAGTGTATCAATGCTGTTGTTGTTGTTTTAATTTTAAGTAAAGATATTTACTTTCTGACTATCACCATTCCTTAGATAAATTTAACTAGTGTAAAAAGTTCTATGAAGGAATCCGGAAAAGCCCATATATTACCTCAGCCATTAAATCCTTGATCTCCCTGCCAAGCTGAGAGACACAGATGCCAGTTTAGAATACAATCCCATTTATAACACCATGTAGAATAAAACCCCATTTATAAAATATTACAAAGGAGGGGAAAATATCTGCTCCACTGGTCCTGAAATGTCTACCATTCAATTTTGGTTTTTGTTAAAATGAAAATGGTAACTGAGAGGGATAGCCCATTAAAATAATTATCATCCATTAACTCAGATTAATTTGCTGTCCCCTAATGAGGCCCTGAAGGACCTGGGCTCAGGTAGCTAAATTCTGATGAGCTAAGGAAAAGCAAGACAGGCCCAAAGCAAGGCCTCGGGGCGGGGGCACTGTTCAAGGTGGTTAGGCTTAGGTGGGGTAACTGCAGTAGGCTTCCTGGACAATCAGGGGTCAGGTAGGAAGTTAGAGGAAAAGATTACTGAAAGGGGATAAGGATTACTTACTTTATGTTTCCTTCACAATTCCACCTAGGGCTCCTCCTGAGTCACTGGCTAACCTGGTTACACAACTTGAAATTCCAGACAATTACATTAATTTCCACTTGTTCACAGATTTTCCTTTCACATGTGCCTTGGCTCTTTCTTTTGCCTGTCCTGTCTCCCCCATGATATTCCAAAATAAGTTCCTTTAGGATAGGGCCCTATGTTTCCCCTCACACTCCATTCCTCTATGGTCCCTGGCAAAGAGTTCAATTCAGTCACAAATGACTACACAATTGGCACTCAGTGAAAGGATGTGAGCACCTGTGTTTTGTTTTGTGAAACCAATGTCATACCCATTATTCTGGCCTCACTCCTCCAGCTAACCCACTTTGAGCCATCACAGACTTAACTTCATCAGTACATTCAAAAATTGCCTCAGATAACAGGTTTAGTTCAGTCTTTAGACTCTAAAGCCATAAGTGACCTGAGAAGCCACCTAGTCCAACCCCTTCATTTTACAAAAAAGGAAACTGAAGCCCAGAGAGGCTAAGTAAGGCCCAGAAGTGGCAAAAAATTTGACTGAAACAACTGAGACCATTTGCTAAGTGCTCCCTCTTCCTCCTTTCATGTTACTCAGCTGCCTTCTGCCTCTACTCCCATAAAGAGATGGCCCTTCTTCCTGCATGAGTGATCCCATTCAAACTCATCTCTCTAGCAGATTGCCCCCTCTATCATCCCCACTCTCTCACTTGTATTCAGGGCCTCCCTTTCTACTGGTTGCTTCCCCATGGCCTACAAACATGCCCATGTCTCCCCCATCCTCAAAAACCTGTCACTTGATCTTTCCATTCCTGCTATCATCCCGTATCTCTTTTGTGGCTAAACTCCTTGAAAAAGTAATCTTCATCTCTTCCACTTCTCCTCCTCTCACTTTCTTTTACACTCAGTACAACCCAGCTTTTTGATGTCATCATTAACTGAAACTGCTGTCTCCAAAGTTCCCAGGGATGTGTTAATTGCCAAATCCAATGGCCTTTACTGAATCCTTATCCTTCTTGACCTCCCTGAAGCTTCTGACACCCTCAATCACCCACTTCTCCTTTATATACTCTTCCTCTAGGTTTTTAGGACATTACTCTCTCTTGGTTTTCTTCTTACTGATCTAACTATCCCTTATTAGTCTCCTTCTTTGGATCATCATCCAGGTCACACCTACTAAGTGTGGGTATCCCTACACCCTCATCTCCTCTCCCTCTCTACCATTTCAATTGGTGATCTTATCAACTCCCAGGGATTCAGTTATCATCTCTATGCTTATGATAATCTCTCTCCTGGCCTCCAAACCCAAATCTCCAGCTGCCTATTAGACATCTCAAACTGGATGTCAGGCAGACACCATAAACTCAATGCATTCAAAACAGAACTCATTATCTTTCCCACCAAATCCTCCACCCTCCTACCTTCTTACTTAGAGGACAACAGCATCCCCTAAGTACCCCAGGTTTATAACCTGGGGGTCATCCTGGACTCTTTGCCATCTCTCACCCCCCCCCCATATCTAGTGTGTTGCCAAGATCTGTTGATTTCTCAAATATGACCCATTTCTTAAATATGGCCCCTTCTCTCCTCTGGCACTGCCACCACTCTGGCACAAGTTCTAATCACCTCATGCCTATACTACTGCAACAGTCTGCTGGTGGGTCTGCCTGACATAAGTCTTCCCCTACTCTAATCCATCCTCCACTTAGCTACAAAAGCAACTTTTCTAAAGCACAGGTCTGATGGGGTGACAACTCCTCCTACCTGATTAATTCCAGTAGTTCCCTATTATCTCCAGGATCAAATACAAAATGCTATTTGTCATTCAAAGCCTTTCATAGCCTAATTCTCCCAATCTTTCCAGTCTTCTTATATCTTACATCCCCCCAAATCCCATGTCCTCTGTGACCCTGGCCTCCTGGCTCTTCCATGAGTAAGACACTCTTATCTCTTGGCTCTGGGTACTTTGGCTGTTCCCAAGGTCTAGAATCTTTACCTACTGGTTTACCTGCCTTCTTTCAAGTCCCAACTAAAATCCCACCTTCTACAGGAATCCTTTTCCAACCCCTCTTAATTCTAGTACTTTTCTTCTTTTAATTATTTTTCTTTATGCTGTATATAGCTTGCTTGTATATCATTGCATGTTGTCTCTTCCATTAGATTATGAGCTCCTTGAGGGTAGGGGCTGTCTTCTGCCTTTCTTTGTATGTTCAGCCCTTAGAACAGGGAATGGTACATAGTAGGTGATTAATAAATGCTTATTGACTAACTTAATTGACTAGGTCTTCTGACTCCAAGTCCAGCGTTCTTTCCACCACCCTAAGCTGCCTTTATTCATGGATCTTTCACCTGGCCAGTAATGGCTCTCCCCCATTTTGGGAAGTGTTTTCATTAAAGAATTGCAGACTCAGTGCCCCATCTAGTTCAGCCTCTGTCCTTTTGTAACATTCGCCCATTGTTCCTCTGGAGGCAACAGAACAACTCAAATTCCCATTTCACATGACAGCTTTCAAATACCTGCTCATCATCATATTTTCCTCCCACCCACTACCCCCAAGCTTTCTCTTCTGCAAGTTAAACATCCCCATTTCCTTTCTCTGACTCACATATGGCATGGATTGAAGGCCTTTCACCACTCTGATTGGCCTACCCTATGAATTCTCCATGAATCTCTATGAGATTCTTAAAATGTGGTGCCTAGACGTGAACATGATAGTCTAGATGTGGTCTGAACTAGTCAACAAATCAAGGAGCATGACTTTATTAAGCACTTATTGTGTTCTGGGCACTGTGCTAGGAGCTGAAGAGACAAAAAGATAGGTGAGAGGCGAAAACACATTCGCCACCTTCAAGGAATTCACATCCTAATGATCCAAAGTATCCCTTAAATAAGATGGAGCCGAGATTGGGGTGTAGTGGAAATAACATGACATTTGGAGCCAGAAGCACCTAGGTTCTAATCTTGGCTCTGCTACCCACTACTTAAATTACTATGGGCAAGTCATTAAGCTTCAGAGCTCCAGTTTCTTTGTAAAAATGCAAAAGTTGGAGTAGATGATCCTTAAGGAACTTTATGGAAATCCTATGATCTTGGTGGTGGTGGTGGTGTGGCTACTCCCCTCCCTGATGCAAATGCTAACCCCTTCAAGCCTTTGAACGGCATGATTTTTTAAAAGGAGATACCAATATCAGCATTGTAGAAAATAACCTTTTCTTTAAAATGGCTCGATCTAGCATACAATCCTCTTCCTTTGTTAGCCACTCAATACTTTTCCTGATAGTATTTCTCTCCAGGGCTTATTGTTTTACACCAAAATGCACTGTTGCTATCTGAGGTCATTTACAAATAATAATTTTGCCCTAAATCTATTTTTCAAAATAAGACACATATTTCCAGTTTTTGAATTGGAAAAAGTGGCTTTCCCCATGATCGGCCACAAGATGGCATCATGAGCTAATCTACTACAAGGGCTTTATAAAAGGTCTTTGATGAAAAATTACAGTTGTACTGTTTGAAAAGATGATTGATTTCTCTCTGGGTCTATTTACTTAGTAAAGCACCGTTGCACGGAGCCTTCGGGGTGGTTGAACGTTAAGTCATTCCATGCTCGTCCCTGAATTTGGATGGGAGAAAATAGTGTCCTTGTTTGTCTGAAGTTGCTCAGGCCTTGCAACTTGCTGGATGAAGAAAAAAGCAACCTGAGCAGGCCTGTGACTGTCATTTTAACAGGCAGGTATTTCAGGGCAGACAGGAAAATGATCTGGGAATCTGGCTTTCTTAAGGGAACTGCCAATAGATGGCAGAGGTTTTTCCACTCCATTTTCTCACTCTAGCACTGATTTTTTTCCCCTTACTTGAAGCTGTAAAAAAAGTTTTATAAAGATCTGTATAAGTATCTTTCAAAGCACAAACCTCCATTTTGGATGCACTTTTAAACGTTAAATTAACAGGACATTTCAGTGGCCTATAGGTCTATTTATTTTAATTTTTGGAACAAACTTGAATCTGCGGGTCTTAATGGAAAATGTGAAAGATTTTATGCAAAACAGGTATAAACAAATCAGCCTTTCATAAATTCACTGGGTGTTGCTTTGAAATCTTTGAACGATTCCCCAGAATTCCTCTAAGGGATAATAATTTTTTTAAAAAAACTCAAAACCAAGCAGCACAGAAACACCAAATGGAATGGGAAAATGCTTTTTTGTCTGTGCCAGAATGTATTTGATGATCTTGAAGGTCTTCCATGAAGAGAAGAGCCTTACAACATGAGAATGGCTACACTTGCAATATCCTATCAGCCCAAACCCAGTAAAATAATTTTACTCTCAGTAAAATAAACTAGGCAGCTAGGTGGCAAAGTAGATAGAGTACCGAGCCTAGAATCAGAAGACCTGAGTTCAAATCCAGCCTCAGACACTTAACTACCTATATGACCTTGGGCAAGTCACTTAACCCAGTTTGCCTCAGTTTCCTCATCTGTAAAAATGAGCTGGAGAAGGAAATGGCAAAGCACTCTAGGATCTTTACCAAGGAAACCCCAAATGGCATCACAAAGGGTCAGAAACGACTGAAACCACTGAACGACAAAAAATAAACCAGAAGGAGTTTGTAGCCCCGTGACACATTTCAGGCAGGATCCATCTGTGACAGCAGCTGCTTCTGCAAAGGATCACGATCAAAGGAGTCACCTTTGTTGGCAGTTCCAAATTTACTGAGTGACCCTATCAGATGTGCATGTCCAGAGAAACTATCTATTTCCACCATGTGTATCTGATTCACATGCTGTAATGGCTAGAGTAGTTAAGAATTGCCAAGTCGATCACCTTCGATAACTTTCATAGATTTCAGAAGTGGAGAGGACCTTACAGAAGATCTAGGCCAACCTTCTCATTTGACAGAAGAGGAAACTGAGGCCACAACAGGGGAAGTGATTTGCCCAAGGTCACGCTGGTAATTAAGTAACAGAGCCAAGATACAAATCCAGATCTTCAGATGCCAAAACCACAGCTCTTGTATTAATATTGGAATTATTACAATGTATACAGTGAGCTACAGAAAGCATTGAGTATGTGATGCCAGAATAAACAGTCGATTACCAGGGCCATTTGTTGGCTGAAGTAATTACTAGCTGCACTTGGGTCCTTTAGAGTTTGGCCCATTTCATTGTCATCTATAGATTAAAAAGCTGAAAGTGGACAAGTCATCGAACCACTCTCTGAGCCAGTTATGTTTCCCCATCTCTAAAATGGGAATAATAAATATTTATACAGCCCACTTCCCAGGGTTGATACGAGACCTTTGTAAATCTTCAAACACTATTTAAATGCAAACTATTGTTATTTAAAATTATATTTTAAGCTAGTTTGTTCATTCACTCAACAAATATTATGGAATTACCCTGCAAAGGCTCTGTGCTAGTTGCTGCAGGTAGACAAAGAAGTGTGACACAATCTCTGACTTCAAAGAGCTTAGAGTCTAGTAAAGGGAGACAAGACACACCAAAAGGTAAATAATGATACAACGCAATGGAGCCCTCTTCTCATCTCCAGTCAAATTCAGGGTACTGCTTGGATCACCATCAATTCCAAACCACAACTTGAGACCCCACCAATCCATGTCTATGCCAGACAGTACTAAATGACATGTATTAAAAAGCAAAAATGCAAAATTCAGAATTCAAAAATTACAACAGAAGAGCAAGGTAAAGAATCCAATGAGGTAATAAACAACCCCTGTACCCATGCATCAACAGTTGCTATCTCTCACACCTCTAGGGCAACACTCCCCAATTCCCCATTTCATTCTCCACATAGCAGGAGAGGCAGATCACACTCATCCGAAGTTCTTCTGCTTAATAAGATTCCCTTGGTCTCAGCTGATTCTTTGGGGTTAAAAGAACACTCAAGCAGCTCACATTCTCTCAGTTGGCACCATGGTCCATATGGGAAGCCAGGTGCATGCTGCTTGCTTTCCCTATAGACAGGTATCTTTTCTTTTGCACTCATCTATACTACTGCCGGTATCGTTCCCACCTACAACAGACTTTCACACAAGTGCCTCTCAGGGTTTCTTAATCCTTCCATACTACACAGCCTTCTAACCCTATTAGGGTGTAGTTTGGGTGGCATCAACATACTGGAGCTTCACATACAGCCTTCTGGGAAATTTAGTCCAGATAATTTCCCCCAATAAATGAATCTCCTTCAACCCCAAACATTGTGGGAAATGGAGAACGCAACTGTGCAATATCTAACAAGTACTAGATAAGGAATACAGCTATTCTGAACTCAGTAGGTACCATGAGTACAGAACAGAAAGAGATTCATGTGACCTACAATGGTGAGGAACAACTTCATCGGGAAGGAAGGACTTCAACTAGGTCTTGCAAGTTTAAGACACATTGAGAAGGAAGACGGCATGTGGGGAAAATAATGATTTAAGTGAAGGGGTGAAGAGGTGAATGTGCATGGCATGTTTAGGGGATATTAGACTATCAGCTCCCCAAGGGCAGGGACTCTCTTTGGCTTCTTTATGAATCCCCAGTGCTCAGCATGGTTCCTGGCACACAGGAGGTACTTAATAAATGCTTACTGAGTGGATGGTCCCAGGTAGAGTACAGGGCATGGAGAACCGTAGAAAATCAAGCTAGAAAGGTTGGAGGACCTGGAATGCCTACCTAAGAAATTTGAACTTTGTCATATAAACAAGCGAGAAATGGCAGCCACTTTCATCATAAGATGAAAGTAGTGGTTTAAGAAGATTATCATGGTGGCAATGGACTGGAGGAGAGAAGCACTGGAGGCTACTGCAACAGGGTAAATATGAGGAATATGGGCTAGGCCGGAGCTGTGGGACCTGTAACCTGTTCTGGGTCATGCTTGAGGACCCAGAGGGCCACATGCAGCCTCGAGACCACAGGTTTCCCCCCCTTGGGGCTAGACTGTTGGTGTTATGGCCTACAGAGTGATTAAGAGTGATTAAACTTCTGTGAAGGCTACTGAATGTTTATTCCGTCATGTCATTGAAATAGAGAAGAAACTGGTCCAGCCAAACCCTAGGATTTAGGCTAGAACCAGAGATCTTTGGAGTGAGAACGCCAGGGGAAAGGTATGGAGCCTTTCTTCCCAGTAATAGCTTTGGTGGCTTTCGACTGCCTTCTCATCTTGCCTATGGGAAATATATCCATTGTGCCTTCCTCTAGAATTCAGAATTAATCAGACCCCCTTTTCATGCTGAGAAGACCCAGATACATCTGTGGTAGAGAAAATCTCAAACCACCTCTTCTGGGGTGATTCAGGATTAAGCTGCCATGACCTTTCCCAACCTGAGTAGGTCTTCTTATATGGAGTCCTAGATATAACCAGCCACAGCCAAAACCCCAACTAACCTATCAGAGGACTTTAACAGCCATGTGGTTAATTCAAGGGAACAAATCTCTTCAGTTAATGTCTCTAATAGAAAAAATATAGGTATACTTCTGGGAAAAACACTCATTGGAAGTAGGCTTTGCTTATGGGCTTGGATTCACCCAAAAACCCCATCTCTTCATTCACCAGGGAAAACCACAGATGCCGGTGACTATCGTCTGGTAAACAATTCACTGGGGCTGTGCCTACTATAGTCACATGGAATAGACTCAAACTCCATGGGCTGTTCTTTGAGCAAAGCTCAACAGGAGCCAGGAGCAGTAGCTGATCCCAAGCTACTCTCTAATTGAAAAGATAATTATGTCGTTTAAGTGCTTTGTACTCTAGAGAGTCTTAGTCTCAAGACAGCATTTAGTTTACAGGGACAATAAGGGAGATCCTTTTTGAAGACTTACTTAGTGGCTGGACAGATTTCCCTTACCTCCAAAGATGCCAATGACTTTTGATGTGGGGAACCCAACTGGCAAGCCAAAGCCAGATTGACAAGGGATATGGAAGTCAGGCTGTGGACAATAATACCGGGGGAGGATGATGGAAGTAGAATTATAGAGTGTTATCTCTGGAAGGGACCTTGGAGATCATCTCATCCAATCCCCTAATTTTCTAATCCCTTCAGGCTCAGAGAGGGGAAGTGATTTGCCTAAGGTCACACAGGGAGTTAATAACAGAACCCGGACAAGAACCTAGGTCTCCTGCCTCAGAGGTATGGCTCTTGTGTCGGGTGGCAGCTAAAAACGAAGTCAGTGAGCCAAGTGGTCAACCTGCCTGCCATCTGCCAAGTGCTGGGCAGGGCCAATAAAACGGTTTTTGCTGTCAAGCAGCTCATCTGTGCATTCGAAGATCTTCTGAGGTATACAGAGGGAAATTGGGAGTCTGCGTTGACCTCAATCCCCTATGGCTTTTCTGATTGAGACAACTGGTAACCCAGGCCAGGGCAGGTCTGGATCTGCCTTGAAACCTGATGAGACCAACTATTAAATCAAGGCATCTTGGGATAATTCTTTAGCAAGTGAAAGCTGATTGAAACTTGTGCCTACATTGGGACATATCTATGTGTGTGTGTGTGTGTATGTGTGTGTATATGCACATATATATGTGTGTGTGTGTGTATATATATATATATATATATATATATATATATATATATGTATGTATTTACCTGAAGGGTCCACTCTATGCTCATGCGACACAATGAAGGCGATTACCCACAGATGATGGAATAGACTTAGAAAAGTGTGCTAAGCATAGGGCCATGCAAAAGTTAACAAAGAAGAAGTGTGAGAGAAACTAACAGGACTCATCCTGATGCCCCTTAAATGGCAAATTAAGAGAGTGTACAAAGATTAAATATCAGAAGAGTTATTTGGTACAAACACCTGCATTATCATTCTCAACTCCAGTCCAGAGAAGAAAAAGAGAAGGCCTTTGAATTTTGCTTTCCCTCTAAGACACTCTAATCTTGGATATCAGGACTGTAGGTTCATCATTCCTCAAGAAATATATTTACTCCTTAACAGCACGACTGATAGACTGATATTTACAGGACAAGGCAGGATCTGGGTCCCATCCCATGCACATAACCAAGGTACTCCCCTCACCTTGTGACTGTTTGAAAGTCTCACTGGTGAAATGACATATTTTACTAACTGCCTACTATGTTACCAAAGCTAATCCATGGGGTGGCCCTACCTATAGGCAGGCTAAGATGTTACCTATACAGTGTAATTGGAAAAGTTCCCAAAGGTCCTCTCTTCCAATCTGCCCTCATCTACCTGCCTTGGCATTGGCCTCCCCTCCCACCAAGACCATCCTGAAATCACCACTATCCAAGTGATTGATGGCTTACATAACAAAGGCACTGACTCCAGGTCACTGTTGAAAGGGGGCAGGGTGGAAGAGCTCTTCTAGCCAGATGTCTTTGGCACTGCTAATGCAGGGTTTAGTTTGTTGAATACCCCAGGAAGCAGAGAGAGCCTAAGGAAACAAGGCAATTCCCTCGGAACAAGTAAGTTTCAATGTAGAAGATGAGAAGAGGGGTAGGGTATAGCAGCACTAAGACCATGGGGTGGTGGGGCCAAAAGCACAGGTCTTGGGTGCATGGATGGAGCATTAGATAAACTCATGGACCGGACGGGACGCTGAAATACTTGACTGAGAAGGATGGGGCCAAAAAAATAAGGAGAGGGCAAAATTGGACTCCATCACCATTCCCCCACAGGCTAGCTCCCTTTTCTTGGGGGTCTAGAGCTAGAGGGCCCTTAGTTGTCCCTTCACAGAGGATAAAACTGAGGCTCAGATCCAAGATTCAAACCAAGGCCTTCTGACTATAAATGCTAGCAGCCAAGCCTATGGAAGTAAGACTGGAAGCTTGGTGGAGCGTAAAGCACTCCAGGATGACATTGCTTATTCATGCCAATCTATTGGTGGTGGGGCACCAAGAGGATGCAGCAGCACAGCCTAAAGTCACTACAAGTAGGAAAAGAACCCCAGGGTTGGACCTCTCTTCTTACTCTCCTCTCCTCAATAAATCAGATTCTCAAGTGAACAGAGCCAAATGAAAACAGAGTGAAGAAAACCTTAGATAACCACTAAGTTTCCTTCTAACTCTAGAATTCTATGATTCATCAGCGTACACAGAAAAGATCCACTGCACCAAGGAGAGTGCCACCACCTCCCCTGACTCCCCAGCCCATTCTGAGCCCTGTAGTGAGTCCATTTAAGGAAAACCAGAATGGCTGACTACCTTGTGTGCCTTCCATATACCTCTCTTAGACATCTCTGCACCCCATCACCTACCCATTGCTCCCATTTCTGATTTGGGTAAGTTAGAGGTCGACAGAGTGTTCTAGGCCATTGGGATCATTAATGAATCCATTTAATTAAAAGCATGAAAGCCTATGGAACACTAGGCTATCTTACAAATAGGCAGATGATAGCAGACAGCGTGTGGTATGATGTACAGTGATCATCTCTAGCTAAACGGAGGTACTGTAGTACCATTGGTTCCCTGGGCTCCCACTGGGCGATTGCCCAGGCAAGCCTAGAGTTCTGGGAAAGAGGAAAAGCAATGCCGTGGAAAGACTCCAAGAATCCAATTTCTTGTTTCGCAGCTTGGCTTCCAAGGAGAGCCCAAGGGAAGACTGCTGCAGAAGCAGCATTTAGCCCCTGTGGGTGGAGCTATGAGAGCTCCCTGATGAAACACCCCACAGAACCTCCTGGGAGCAGCTCTAATGAGCTCCAAGAGGTGTTTTTCCCCCAGCGAGGTCAGGTGATCTACGATGTGTTGGACTGAGGAGAAAAGGGGGGATTCACTGGGGTTCTTGTCCCAATCATAATGATGTCAACCATGCAGTTGTACCCCCAACCGTAGATAAGAAAACACTCTGAAGAGACTGCTGTGAAGCAATAACTTATTTTGGAACATGGCTGGCTTGGGCAATGACATCATAGCAGCAGGGCAGTCATGTAATTATGGAGCCAGAAAGACTTGGGAGTATTCAGGGAAGAATGAGCAGGTCAGTCAGGACGGAGCTTAGGGAATATGCAGATGGGGAGCAGAAGTAGTGGGAGAGAAAGCTGACAAGGTCAGAATAAAACTGTACCTACCATCTGGTCATCTATCTTGCTTTGAAAAAGGTTTCACTGGAATAGCCAATGAAAGCAATTCCATAATCCCGAAGGAGCAGCGACTGACTATATAGCAGGATAATCACTGTGCTGGCTGAACCGCTGAGGACAAAGGGTTCAGCAAAAAGTTATACTTTGGAAACACAGAACGCCCAGACAGCTTCAGAAACCTGCCATTTTTATAAGAAATCGCTTTCTGTGGTGATCACCAAGAAGTAGATAGCACCATAACTTCAGTAATAATCCCTAAGCATCATGGTTGTTAGATATCTGATGCAGGAGAGATCAGATACAAAATCCAGTGGTTGGCATTTCAAGTCCTTCACAACCCGACCCCAACCTACCTTTCTAGCTTCCTTTATGCATTACTCCCTTGCAGGCCCTCTATGGTCTAGCCCAGGGCTTCTTAAACTTTTTCCACTTGCGACCCCTTCAGCACTTCTTAAATTGTGGGTTGCGACCCTATCCACAGTTTAAGAACTGCTGGTCCCAAACTGGCACTCTAGCTGTTCCTCATATATCTCATCTCCCACCTCTGTGCTTTTGTACTGGTTCTCCTTCTTGCCTGGAATCCACTGCCTCCTTTTCTCCACCTCTAAGGATTCCTAAGGGTCCTAGAAAACTCAGCTCAAGCAGTAGTTTCTACATGAAGCTTTTCCTGGTCCCCTCAGCCGCTAATCAACCCCCTTAAAATGGCCTCATATTTAGTGTGTGTGTGTGTGTGTGTGTGCATAATACAACTATATATGAACAACAGAATGTAAGCTCCTTGAAGGCAGAGATAATTTTGCTTTTGTCTTTGTACCCCCAGTCCCAAGGGGTTAATGAATGCATGGTGATCTATTGCTTAGAGAGTGGTTGATTGATTGGAGAGATTGCTAGAACTGTTGGGAATGCTAGCTCCCATCTCTTTCGTAAAGCCTACCCAACTGGTCCAGTCCTCACTAATCTCTTCTCAAATTCCTCAAATTCCACAGTATTTATGCTCTGTACACTTCATCTAGCATTTAGCACAGACTACCATGGACTAACTCTAAGAGTCTATGACTTTATGCTTCTCTTTTTTGTCCCGTCTCCCCAGCAAGACATAAGCATCCTGAGAGCAGGCACTGCATCTTACGAAGTCTTATACTTTTCTTAATGAACGTTTCCTAGGTAGTCTTCCACAGTGCCAAGATGTTTAATAAGTGTTTGTGGATAATCATCTAGGAATATTAGGTGAGTAAAATGATAGTAAAGTCATTTTAATTTAGGTTGGAAAATAGTAGAATGTTAGAGGTAGAAGGGGCCCTAAAGGCTCAAATCCTACACTACCCACCGTGACATTCGGCAAGCCTTCCTGAGCCTCCACTTCATCTTCTGTAAAGAGGGCTTCCTTCCAGCTCCAAGCCTAAGATATTCTCATCAAGTCTCCTCATTTTCACAGATAAGAAAAGTGAAGTCTATTGAGGTTAAGTGACTTCTTAAAAGGCCTCACATAGCTAGTTTTCTCATAAACAATTTGCTTAATGTTTTAACTATAAAAAACTTCCCATTTCTTCTAGTGATAAAAAGTGTTCGATCTCACTGTCCTTATTTAAAAGATAACAAGGTGATACTGGTTTTTTTTTAAATTTTGGTGGGGCATTTGTAACAAAATTGGTTTCAGAGCAGACTACCCTTAAGCTAAAAAGCCCTACTTGAGAAACTGAAAATCTCTTTAGCTCAGTCATACTCAGGGAGATCTTACAGAGCTGCTTTGGAGTTAAAACGCATGAACATGTTGCACATATTGTGGGTGAGAGCAGGATGTGAGGGGTGAAAACCTTCAGAACTTTACCTGCATGTGAACTGCAGCATTCTCTGGGCTACCTCAAACCCAAAGAATTCCTTTTGAAAGTAAGCTGGGGGGGAGGGGGTAAAGGGGTGATAGAATCTGCCTGTCTCAAAAGCCTAAATATATCCATGTGCCTACACAGCCGCAAAGAACATACGGGGCCCTCCAATTCTTTGATATTGGGATATCAGGATTATATCTGCAAATGTGGTCCTATGTCCAGAAGAGTGTTTAAATTATTTTAGTCTTCTTTCATTATACAATTATTAAAGTTACAAGTCTCTGTTTTTTACTGTGTGTGTGTGTGTGTGCGTGTGATAGATCCCTTTGGCAGTATGGTGAAGCCTTCTTGGAATTATCTAAGTGTATAAAATATGTAGGATTATAAAGGAAACCAATTACATTGAAATACAGTTAACAAATCTATGTGTGTATGTATGTGTATGTCTCTGTATATGCAGATACACATATGTGCCCATATATGTGTATGCATGCATATGTATATCTATAGCTATGTAGAGCTGTGTATACATCCACATGCACACATGTACATATGCATATATAAAAGAAGCTCAAAACATGGGGAAGGGATGGTCCCAATCTGCACCATTTGTTCTCCTAATACATTCTATGCTGCTTTAGATTAGGACACTATGCAAAGAAAGCTGGGGGGCATGCCTGGTGCTACTCACAATGAAATAAAACATTTTAGCCAAGTCTAACCTCATTGCTAATAGTACTACTATTTAAATAGCTACCTGGTGCATGATTTTAGGGTGCTCTGCTTCTGAAATATGCACTTGAGAATGGTTCTCATTTCAGACAGTATTTAGAGTGACATCCAAGTCCTACTTAGCTTTGTGTTCTCCTGGGGGTGGCCATAAGCTAGCATATGAGGCTGCCTGGTGCAGCAGAGTGCTAGATTTGGAAGGAGAGGACCTGGTTTCAAATCCCAGCCCTGCCACTTCCTAACTTTCACAAATTATTTCCCATCACTGAACCTAGACTTCTTCCTCTGTAAAATTACAGGGCTGGGCTAGGTATCTTCTGAGGTTCCCACTAGCTCCAGAACCATGAGCCTCTGAACTATAGGCTAATACCACTGTCAACCCTAATGCAGTCCTGCAAAGTCAGCCTAGTTGACTTTGTTTCTAACCAGCTGCTTTAAAGGAAGACTTAATTTGTTAGTCCTCCCCTTCCATCTCCCCACTCCATTTCCCAATCTCACACCATGCTTACCTTTGGTATTTGACTTCATCCTTCTGATATCATGACATGTTCTGAAGAGATGAAAGGAGGTGCCCAAAGAAATGAGAACCTGAAAGATAGATGGTTAGTTGGTCCTTTGTACAATTGCATATTTTTGAGATAAGTTAACATCTCTGGCTCAGAATGTTCTGACAACTATGGAATGAGGTTACTGACAAAAGTGAACCTTAACGAAAGTATTATTCTAAGAATTTCACTATATCTCTATGGCCCTCATCTACACAGTTTGACCTTTTTTGGCCTCAATTTTAAGTGGGTAGATTTTTGACTTTTGATTTTGAATCAGAAAGAAACCTTAAAAATAATTTAGACCCTCGGACTCCAAAGCCTCTTCTACTATATTACGTGTTTCACATATACAGAGGCCTGGTCGTCTGACGCAGTAACAAATATCACCAAAAATGTACATCATTTCATCTCCTGGGTTACATAGGTGGCAGGCTAAGCAAACTATACATCGTGGATTTTTTTCTCCCTTTCTAAACTCCTCCATCAAAGTGCTATTTTGGCCATAATAATACTGCCCACATACAAGAAACATTTCATACCAGAATCGCCATCTCCCTCCAAGAGCAGGCCTGCCCTTAGGTATGTGCTAACTCAGGTGCCAAGTCCTTCCTGCTGCTTTCCCAGATCCACGTCTCCTCCCTATTCCCCAGGGGCAATGAGCTCTCCCTCCTCACACTGCACATGGCAAGCTGCCTAGATCTCTTCCTTTCTCACTCTCCTTACTATGACAGTATTTTCTTGCATGTCCTCCTCCGATTAGATCAATTACAAGGACTAAGTATCTATTATGTGCCAGGTGCCAAGGATACACAAAGCACCAGCAAACCTTCTCTGCTCTCAAGGAGCTTACTCTCTATCAAAGGACCACACAGACTGGAAGCAGACTGGAAGGGTCTTAGAGAATGAGCTCTGTTACATATATATCTTTAGATCCCCAGCACTAAAAACAGTACCTTGGACACAGGTGGGGCTTAATACATGTTTGGTGAATTAAGTAACTGCCCCCTCTGGGCTTTAGTTTCCTCCTCCATAAAGTGACAAGCAGGTTGGACCACATGGTTTGTAAGGTGTCTTTCAGGTCTAACATTATACGACTGAGTAAAATTGAGGTCGAGCCCGGTAAGGCCTTCCTGAGGAGCCCCCAGGGACAAAGGCAAGGCCATGTTTGTGGCCTTGGCCTTTTACTGCAAATATGAGTGCTGTATATCGTTCGGGGGCGGAGGGGAGAAGAGGTTGAAGACTCACTGCCAGGTGGTATTTCAGCTTATCACAAAACTAACTCTAGGTTGTTTAACACTTCACTAAGAAGATAAAGGGGAAATGAGAAGGGCTTTACATATAGATGGGGATCGGACTTATTGATGAAGCTAAAAGAACCTCGCCATTGAAATCTGAGAGAAACGCCCAGATAACCCTATGAAAGGGGGCTAAGAGCAGTCTGGATGGATGAGACGGCCTGAATTCACTTCCTTACCATAGGGCTCGACAGCAAATCATTTGGCATTTGTCTTAAGCAGACTCTCTACATTGTAACATTCTAACATTTGCCATTTCAATTTTTTTGAGGGGAGGTTGTGTTTATGACATTGTTTATTATGTTGTTTATAACATTGTTATAATTGTTTATAACATTGAATGTTATAACATACATGGCCTGGAACTGGAAAATCAGACTAACTGGTTTTATTCTAATCAGGTTATAATGTCTCCAGACAAGAAAAACAATTTTCAACTAAATTCATCATCATTTCACACCTCCTTCTCTGCATGTCTGTCTTTTCTTCATACATACATACATATATATGTATACACACATATATACATATACATACACACACATATATATTACACTTGCTTTCCTTCTGTTTTCAAGCACAAGCTTTATGCAATAGCTTATAAAAAAACAGATGACAGATTTAAAGATACATTTAGAGGAACTCTCTAAACACTCAAGTGGCATCGAGGCTTTTGATGTTTCCAGGTGTCTTGGTTCAGTAAACTTCCTTCCTCTTGAACCACCTTTCTTGGGTGTTTTCAACTACTTCCTGTAGTCGGTATCGTAACAGATGAAAACTCAGAAACCAGAGCATTTAGTTTCCTTTCTATTTTACATAACAGATAACCTCAATCAGAAAACCTACCCCTGAATTCAAGGAGCAATTTTCAAGAACAGGCCGAGCTTCTATTTTTTCCACTGTCTTTGCTTCATCTAACTAAAAGTTATGTCAAATAAGTGCTTGGATGTCTGCACCATACTTTTTTGTGAGTAGTTAACCCTCACTATCACCCTAACCCACCACCCTTGCCAGGAAAATGCCTCACATAGGATTGGAACTCAGATACTGTGACTCCCAGTCTGGTACGCTTTCTACTATGGCCAATCAACAAAACTGAAAAGCCCAAGAAGAACTGAGAAGATTTATATGATCAAATGCAGAGTGAAAGGAACAAAACAAGAACTTGAGTTTATGTGATGATTACAATAACATAAAAGAGAACTTGTAGAACTCACATTAGAAAAACTTTCCAAGTCTATGGAACTCTAATTAATTCAGTGAACAGTCGTGACTTCAGAAGACTGATGATAAAGAAGCGGAGAGGCAATGGGCTAGAGGTGCAGACCGAGACGTATATTTTCAGACATGGCCAACGTGTGGTTTTGCTCGACTGTACCTACTGGCCTTTATTTTGGGTTGTATACACGGGAGGCGGGGAAGGAGGAATTTATAAGTAGCAATCAAGATGCAAAAAAGGATGAAAAAAGCACCCAAAATATTTTTTAAATACAAAGAAGGGGAAAAAAGTAAAAAAGGGGAGACGAAGGGCAATTTTGTTACTATCATATTGAATTCTATATGCACTCTTAAAATGTACATAACAGGAATTCTTGGTTTCATATACAACCCTTTTTTGTTCTCCTTTGTATGTTCAAGTTTGTTGCTACTTAGGTCTATAATAAAAAAGGAAATTTTAGAAAATCAATGAAAGAAAACAACTAACTTCTTTGTGCCTCATTTCCTTCATCTATAAAATGGGCACAGTATAAGCAATGCACTTATGTCTGAGCCACTTGCAGGTTGTTCTGGCAATCCAATAAGCTCGTGTATGCTGAGCCTCATAACCACACAGGTCAGTTATTGGAACGAGCTTTGGAATTATTCTTTCCCTAGGCTGCTGCCTCTTTGCAGTGCCTGTTCTACGGTGGCCTCTGCTTCCTCAGACTCGGTGCTAATTCGGTGACATTACTGACTGACCACGTCCATACTCAAAATGAAGCAGTCATTCATTCAATGAAGGGTGACATTCCTTGGATGGAGGAAAGCATAACACGCTAGCACTGGATGAGGAATTTGGGTGTGAACTGAAGAAAGGAGGCCCCGCTTACTCTTTTGTACTTTCCTACAAGTAGTAAAATTATGAGTCTGAGAGACAAATAGAAGAGTATTTCAATTTGCAATGTCCCCTGTGTGTACCAAAACGTAAGGAGGGCTGAGAAGCCTCTAGAAAATGAGAACTGAGCATTCATGGGTTTCCACAGACGAAGGATTCCTCACCTAGGAGCGACCTCCAGGTGCCAACGAGTGCTTTTGGACTTGGCTGGCATTTCATAATGTTACTCTGCCCATGCTCAGAAGCTTTCGTACACAGTGGAACCTGCTGGGGCTTCTACTCCACAGCTTTAGCCTTCATGCACTCCAGGAGCACCACTGGGCCACGAAAAGACATTGCAATAGGACAAGTCAAGATGTGCGGTCTCTTTCCTCAATGGCAAGCTTTGAAAAGTATCTAAATCACCAAGATCATTGACCTGACACACCATTTTGCCAAAATGGGACATAGCCAAAGTCCCAGGTGTTTGTGCTGCCCTGGGAGTTATCACTCCTATACTAAGCGATCACTGGACATTTCCCACTTTCCCATTCCCACCCTCCTTCCCACTCCCAAAGCAGATGTCAAATCCCTTTCACTGAAATGAACAGCTGCAGGATAAGAATATGATGCTATAGATGGGGTGTGACTGTAATATAATGAGTCTGGCCTTTTGACAAATACCCAAGAATGGAGACATCGAAATGAGTGCCGTTCCATTTGGAGGCCATATATGTATGCCAACAATGCTGCTGCCACTGCTCAAAACACATTTGGAAACCTTCTTTGGAAACTGTGCTCTCTTCTCAGAATCTTCCCAAACCCCCTCCTCTCTACAGAAACAACCACCTGCCCATACTATCCATCTGAAAGTCTCATACATTCATGCACAGATGAAAAGTTTTCAATCCAGTTTGATCTAATCCAACAAGCATTTACTAAGCCCCTACAATATATGAAGAATTTTGCTAGGTACCTCAAGTCACCTGGAAGCCCACGCAAGTCTCTGAGAATCCACGTGGATTTCTGAAGTGAGCATTTCTAATACAGGAATGCATTAGGATTTTTGAATGTTCTCAGAAGCTCTCCATCAGCTTTAGTTTTGCATGTCTCCACTTAGTAACACTGGTGGCGAGGTACTAGAAAAACCCTACTTTCAGAAAATGGTAAACAAGCCATGTGCAATGGTATTCAGCATGCAGACTACTTTCTTTAGATTTTAGGGCCCTTCCTACTGGGAGATCAGGCTCCTGACAGTGATCCACACGGGGGTAGGTGTGTCTGAAGAGACAGTCTTTGCCACAGCTAGGCCAAGAAAATGCCACTCCTTTGATGTGTGGTTGCTACTCTTGTTTATGTAGCACTGAGCCCAGCTTGCAGCTCTGTCTCTTGGTCTAGTGAGCTGTACCAAAGCCTTGCACAAAAACAGTCACCCCATTCTTGAAGGCTGTGTGTCCGGCTGGCTTTCCTAGGGCTGGCAGTTCCTTACGCACCCCAGCAATGCCAGGGATTATGCCTCTGTGGGTTCTGAAAGGGTGTCTTCCTGCCCTCCTCTGCTTTTGGCCACCCCGCTCCTGGGACTTGAGGGGGGATGCTCCCAACTCTGTAGATTAAGAGCTGAGCCAAAGGAGGTCTTAGAAACAGTCATTATCTCTCTAGGCCTTGGGCTTCTCCTCTATAAAATGTTATCAAAAAGATACTGAATTGCCAGGAGATCCGACTTTTCCCTAGTTTATTTTCCACCCCTATTCATGAGACTCCCCCATCCACCCACCCAATCCAAAAGATCACCAGAGTAGAGATCCTTGAGGACTGGGAGCCTGAGAGAGTTAAGTGCTCAAGGGTGTTGTTCTGAATAAATTCTCTATCTACTTAAGGCCATGAGATGTTTGTAAACTGGGGCAGAGTTCAACAAGAAGTGTACTCGATGATTTAAGATGTTCTTGAAATTAGATTCAAATAGCAGGAATAAATGTCAAGCAATTAAAATTCCTCAGCATGTCTATAATCAACTTGATACAGTACCAACCTCAAGAATTTAGTGAGATGAATACTGGGTTTACATATGAAATCAGCACTGTCTGAAGCAGGAGCATCGCACACCACAGTACTTTAACAGTATTTCTGAAAAATATACTGAAACTTTGTTACATTTCTCAAACTATTTTGTGGTTTGAGTGTCAATGAGGAAAGTACGGACCAGCTTCACTAGCGCCAATGTCATATTATATATTAGGTCCTATAAACTTAGTCATTAACTTTCTATGAGTTATTAAATTCAACAAACATTTATTATGCACTTACTATATATATGGTACTGTTGTTGTTGAGTCGCTTCAGTTGTGTCTGACTTTCTGTGCCCCCATTTGAGGTTTTCTTGGCAGATACTGGAGTAGTTTGCCACGTCCTTCTCCAGCTCATTTTACAGACGAGGAACTGAGGCAAACGGGGTTAAGTGACTTGCCCAGGTTGACACAGTTAGTAAATATGAGGGTAGAGTTGAATTCAGGTCTTCCTGACTCCAGGGCCAGTGCTCTATCTATTACAGCGCCACCTAGTGGGCACTAATGATGAAATTATAAACAGTCCCGGCTCCCAAAACTGACTCCCAGGCAGAATGTACAAAGTGCAGAAAGGACAGGTCCAAACAAAGTGCTAAAGGAAGTTTAAGGAGAGATTCCACAAACTTGGTGGGAAGGTCAGGGAAGGCTTCGCGGAGGAGGTGCTACCTGAGTTGGGCCTTGAAGAAAGACCACGGCCCTGAGATGAGGGCATGAATTCTAAGGATAGGAGATAGCATGAGCAGAAGCCCAGAGACAAGGAGAGAGCAGGATGAGAATGGGCAGAGTCAGAGGGTGGCAGTCAGGAGTCACCTTCGAGAAGGCAACAAGGGCCAGGATCAAGTTGGAAGCATTCCGAAGAGTCTTATAACCAAATGTTTCTAATTATTTTAACGCTAGCTTTTAAAAATGGAGACTTTTTTTTAAAAAGAAAACTGAAGAACTCTGTGGATATGTTGCAGATGTACCTTTATGCTCTTATCAACATTTCATGGAAAATTACTTGTCCTTGGCAGGATTCCCAAACACTAAGATTTTTCCCGTTGGTTCTAATGCAAACAATAGTCAAGTGGAGGAAAGTCCTTTGTTCGCAACCAATAGGAAGGGGGCAGGGGGAAAGGAAAAAGGAGAAATGTACAAGTGAAATGTAACAGAGCAGCCAAAAAGGATTCTGGTGACTCAGAAAGAGAAGTGAGTGTAAAACCAGCTTCCGACAGTTACCCTCCAAACCAAACCAACAAACCAACAAGACCCTTGCTGAGATTCTCCTCTGGTCCTGTGAGGTTGGCAGAACAGAGATTCTTATCCCCACTGACCGATAAGAAAGCCGAGACCTAGAGAAGTGATGAAGCAACTTCACCAAGGTTACTCAGCCAGCAAAGGCAGCTTCAGGACTCCAAGACCCTGATGCCAAGTCCAGAGGTCTTCTCAGCGCATCACACCCATTTCCCAGGATGGTGGGGAGGAAGGAACTAAGCTACTGGGGATGGAGTGCGCTTCATAATAATCCTAATAACTAGTATTTATAGAGAGCCTACTATGTGCCAAGCACTGAGATAAGTGATTTACAAAGATTATCTCATTTGATCTGATTTCCCTAGGCCACAGGCCAAGCCTGAATTCAGCTATAGTCATGCTGCCCAGCTTTCGGTGTGTGTAGAAAGAAAAACAATCCTAACTCCTAATAAATGAATAATAAAATGGGAGTTGTAAATAATCTCCTTGGATTTAACAGCTACTTTTCCTCGGACAAGCAGAACTCAGTCATCGCCTCAGACTCCTGTATTTATGTTTCCTTCGGAATATTATTGTTTACCATTCTATTTACTGTTTCCATAACACTATCTGTTTCACAGTTAGTCTATTTACATATTTCACTCTATTTACATTCCAAAGCAGGCATCTGGTCTTGAGCCCAAATGCTGGATTGAAAGACCATTGTGTTAGCTTCCCTGCCAATTGCATAAATAAATTATGAATATGAAAAATTCCAAAATAGATGAAAAACATCTCTCTTGGTGGTAGAGAGCCATGAATATAGAACTCTTTAGGAAAATTCTTCGGAAAACTTTAATTTTAATGAGATTCCTATGGATGACTATAATAAAAATTCGTTACATATTTTTAATGTTACAAAGGAAAGCCTACTTATGAAATTCAGACTATCAATGAAATAATACAGAACAGACTGGTCATTCTGGATCTGTAAGGACAGCAGGTTTCCTGACCCTAGGCCATCCATTTTCTTCAGATGGAGTCACTCAGCACCCACCTAAAGGTACAACCTCACACGAGACTGGCAGAGGAGCTCTAGAGACCCCTAGACCCACAACTCAATGGCTCAACATCAAATCGGTCTTACTGCAAATCCTCCTCTGACCTTCTAAGCTAGTCCCATTTCCTAGGCTTTTGCCTTTCCCTGGTCTGTACTTATTTCTTTGTTCCCAAGTCCCTGAGCCGGTTTCCCATTTGATACCTTGGTTCCTTTAGGCTTGAGAGATGGCCCCGATTCTCTCGTCTTTCTTGGGACTGAAGCTCTGCCTCTGAACACCAGGCCCCACTGCTGGGTCCATGCTACCTGTGGCCAGGCTGCCTTGACTCTAACCACTTGCCTTGCCTGCTGCCAGATTCCCCTGCCCTTGTAGCTCTGCCTGCCCCCTGCCATGTGGCAGTTGTCTACAAGTTGTCTGACGTTCCCTGCTTCCCTGGCCTTCCTCACACTGCTAACCACTAGGAGTTGCTGCCCCGACTGCATTCTCTTCCCTGGGGGGTCTGTCTAATCTTTGGGTCCTAGCCATCCTCTTAGCAATCAAAGCCTGGCACAAGAGAAAATCTCTAAAATCGGGAGACTGACTCAGATGGCCTCTGGGATCCCTTCCTCAGCAGCTCTATATCCAGGATCCTCCAATGTTCCTTACAGCTTCTTCGCTCCTTTCCTGTTCCCTCATTCCCACTCTGCTCAGCCTCGTACACTTTCCTATTTCTGTCTCTGCTCATTTTTTCCATGTCATACTATGAACGCAGAGCAAAGCCTTTTTTTATAAACCCACCTAACAATTCTTCCTCTATTCATTCCCCTCTTCTATTCTCCACATTTATTCTCTCAGAAAAGTCGCACAGATTACTACAGAGCCTCAAAGGCAATGAACTTGGTAGACACTATTATACAGGGAGACACATGTGCTGCCAGCCCCAAAGAACACAACTGGGAACAATGAATCCAGATTGCAAGTTTCGGCTTGAAGAAAGGCAAACTTTTCTACCAAGAGCTCACCCAAAGTGGAATGGAGAGGTAGGCAGTAAAGGGGATATAATAATGCTGGGCCCGGAGTTAGGAAGACCCACGTTTAGATCTTGCCTCAGACATTTACTATGTAATCCTGGGCAGGCCACTTAACCTCTCTCAGTCTCAGTTTCCTCACCTGCAAAATGGGGAAAATCACAGAATTTGAGAGATAGAAGGGATCCCAATGTCCATTTAGTCCCATCCACACACAAAGGGATCACCAATATAACATACCCCACGAGTAGCTATCCAGCCTCTAATTGAAGACTTCCAAAGAGGGGGAGCCTACCACTTTTTGAGGCAAGCTGTACCACTTTTTGGATACCTCTAACTATTAGTTTTCCTGCCATCAGGCCTAAGTTCACATCTAACAACGGCACCTTCATGACAGGGCTGTTGTGAGGCTCAAATGAGATTATACGTCAAGTGCTTTGCAAACCTGAAAGGGCCATAGAAATGCTAGCTCTTGTCATTTCCATCAGTTGGGGTCCTTACATAAAGGCTGGGAAGTTGTAGATAGAGGCTATTGCTACTCACATACAGGTAGTGCCCCCCCAGGTCCCCGTCACTCTGAGAGTTCAACTGCGCATGGCTGCCAATAACCACCTTCCCCTTCACTGATTTCCCGAATGCCTCAAGATCCTGACTTTAGAGGTGCTTCTTGCCAAAGGCTGCAGTGATACACTGATCAAACTTACAAATGTTATCTGGTTTAACTTTTGGGTAAGTTTTTTTAATGATCAGTTTATTAATTTAATTTTTCATTTACTGATATGATGCAGAAAGGCAACTACTGTGTAGGGAAGCCAATTTCCAAGTACCAGAATTGTATTTTTTTAATCTAATGTTTCCATTTCTCTCAGTAGAATTTAATACAGATTGGGCTTCACTGAAAATACAGGTAAGGGTAGATCTATGATTAGCAACTTGGTTTTTCTTCATCTAGTTTGTGCTGAACATTAATAAAATCTGTAAAAGATGAATTAAAAAATAGAATCCTAATGCTTGTGACTTGGGAATACATGTTCTCAACTACGGCTTCGTACCTCATGCTGCTGAGTTTCCTCAAGCATGAAAACACACATCAGAGGTTCAGGGTTCTATATTAACTCCCTGAGATGGAGAGATAGAAAAACTTGTAGTGCAGCTTTTCTCTTTTGTTGCCACAAATCTCTTTAACTGAAAGCACCTCCAAATGTGTTATTTTTGCAGGTGCACTGTGGTATTTCTATTCTTAGCAAAACAGGTTTAAAGCAAATTCATTAAAAAGTTCACCTGGGCGCTAGAAGAAAAAAAGGACAAGCAAAAACCACCATCAAGCCTTGATTATCCAGGTAATCATCAACTTAGAACCGGAGGAACATAAAGGACCTTAGCGGTTACCGAGTCCAACACTTTCGAGTACCATACCATTAACCATGAATATCCCACAATTTGTGGCATAAATGCATTCCTCAGAGTTGCCCAAAAAGTGAATTCCTGGACTTCTGTCATAGCCCAAGACCAATGCTGACTAATTGTTAAAATAGCTGGCTAACAGCAATGTTAATCCTTGGGTCATGGCCAGTGCTAACATCTGATTCGATGATTCCCACACTTTGAGAGTTCTAACACCCTATCAAAAACCAAATCCGCAAATATTCATCGAGTCCCGACAGCATGCAAGCTCAGCCCTATGTGGAGAACCATGGCGGATACAAACAAATAGGCCAGTATCCTCGCTTCCTGACCTTGAAAGCATCTTCCACTCCATACTGTCCTTCACCCCATGCATCTAAAGAGGTGCCAACTCCTATGGATCTCAACTCCACAATATTTGTTCTAGCTCCCCCATCCTCTAAACTTACTTAAACCCTCACCTCTCCTTGCCTGGACTGTAAAAACATAACTGGTCTTCCTAAGTTGCCAACAAATCTCATTCCCAATATTTCCTTCACAGTGCTATCCAGTCAACCAAGCCATCGATCAACATGCATCCATTAAGGGCCCGCTATGCCACAAGCACTATATCAGACACTGGGTTACAAAGACAAAATATCAAATAATCCTTATTCTCAAAAACATGTAAAATATAAACAGAATATGGACAGAGAAAAGTAAGTGAAATATAAGGTTATTTTGGGAGGGAAGGCACTAGCAGTTGAAGAGAGGAGGAATGGATCAGAAAAGGCTTTTGAAAGGCAGTTTTGAGCTGCACCTTGAAGGAAGTGAGGGATTCTGTGAGGGTGATGGAAGGAAAGAGTACATTCCAGGTATGTGGGACAGCCGATGCAAAGATACGGAGATAGGAGATGTGTGTGAGGAACGTAGAGGTCGATATGGGCTGGACCACTGAGGGCAGGACAGGGGTTAGTGTCCACGTTTCCCCATCACTCAGGAGAATTTAAATCTGAAAAGCTTTAAAGACAGGTTGGGGCCTGGTTATAAAGGTCTTTGAGAGCCAACCAGAGGAGTTTATATTTTATCCTAGGCATAATGGGGGGGGGACTTTGAATTTAATGACTAAAAAAATAACATGGTCAGATCTGCATTTAAGGAAAGGGGCCTTGCTTATATATCTGCGCCCCTCTGGGCTGGAGAAAGGGGCCATGGGCAGGGCCTGTAATATTTCTGATGTGCCATTACCTAACAAAAAAGTATAGGTGCTTAATCCCTGACATTCAAGGTGTTGCAGAACTTAATTGTTGACATATAGCCTACCTTTCCAGCCTTATCTCCTGCTCCTTTATATATCCAGCATTCTAGCCAAACTGTACTACTCTCATCCTTCTACCTTGTCTAGTCCTCTGACATCTCCCCACCACTATAATGGACCCCACTACTCTAATCAAAGGCCAACTCAGGCACCATCTCCTCCTTGAAGACTTCCTGATCACTGCCTAGTAAAAGTGATCTCTCCCCCCTCAAATTTTTAATAGCATATTGTCTGGACCTTTCTTTAGCACTGATCTCACTCGCACTGGTATAAGTTATTTATGTACATGTAAGTCATGTGATGTGTACACACAGTTATTTGTGTGCCAAGAACCAAAGGGGGATTATGATCAAGAACATCTGAGCAAATACCAGTGGAGACAGAAACAAAAGCAATAGTCAGCAGTATATACTATCGACCACCTGTAAATAAAAGAGTTAAATGAAAATCTGGGAGATGGATCACAAACCTGACACAGAGGCATTACACAGTAAGGAACTTCGATTATTCGGATATCTGCGGAAGATCTCTTTCTGCCAAATGCAAAGTGACTAATAATTTCTTGACTCGGCTCAAAAAGAATTTCATACTTAAGTAGTGGAAGAATCAACAAGGGGAAATTCCATTCTGAAACTGATTCTTACCAACAGAGAAGAACTGGATAGGGTGGGAATGATGGGAACCTCAAGGGGACATGACCACACCATATGAATTTGCGATGGAGAAGAAAAGGAAGCCTGGAACTGTCTGATTTGCATTCTAGATTACGGGAAAAAGATTTCAAATGGTTCATGGGAAAAAAGAAGGAAGACTGGCAAACTCTTGAGAATGAGATTCCAAGGACACAAAGAAATAATTCCAGTGAGTAAGAAAAAGGGTGGCTGTCTAAAAAGAACAAGGTGAGAGCACATGGAACTCACCAAGAAAGTTTGATTTAAAAAAGACATGTACAGAAGATGGAAGCAAAGACAAGTAAAACAGCATGAACACAAAGGCGCAGCCCAGTCCAATGGGAATAATGCTGGAAGTGCTTTTCTGCTTGGCCCTGGGCCGTTTAGCATTTTTATCAATAATTTGGATAAAGTTATATATGGCACGCTTATCAAATTTGCAGAGGATGCAAAGTTGGGAGGCAGAGCTAAGACAATGGATAAAAGGAGAGGAGTCAAATACTTAATCAAAAATGTAATAGGGAGAAATGCAAACTTTTATATTTAGGTTAAAAAAATAAACTTAACAAATACAAGACTGGCCAGATAGTGATTTCACTGAAATAGATCTGGGGGTTTTAGTGGACCACCAGCTCAATGAGTTGCCAGTGTGATATGGCATCCAGAAAGGCTAATGCAATCTTGCGTTGCATTAAGGGAGGATGAGCTTCCAGGAATGAGAAGGTGATGGATGGTCCCTCTGTCCTTTGCCCAGGTCAGATCATATCTGCAATATTACGGTCAGTTCTGGAGGAGCATCCAGACAAAGGCAGCCAGGATAATGATAATAGTGACAACAACAGTAACAATAGCTAACATTTACACAGTGCTTACTAAGCACTTTACAGTTATTATCACATTTACTCTTCACAACAACCCTGGAAGGTAGGGGCTAGTGTTAGCTCCATTTTACAGACAAGGAAATTGAGACAAACAGAGGTTAAGTGACTTGCCCAGGGCCATACAACTAGTAAGAGTCAAAGGTTACATTTGAACTCAGGTCTTTCCAACTCCAGGCCTGGTGCTCTAACCACTGTACCACTTGCTGCCTGACATGGTAAAGGGCCTCAAGTCCATGCCAAATGAAACTTGGTGAGAAGATCTGGGGATGCTTGGCTTGAAGAAGAGAAGGCCTGAGAGGGCATGTGATATTTGTCTTCAACTATGCCATGTGGAATTAGGACCAACTCTGTAGGTAGCTACAGTTAGGGGTAAAGTAAGTGCCAAACTGAAACCAGGGCATTTGTGAGGTTATCAATTTGTATATTTAAGTCTCCAAGAATAAGGACAAGGGTATAAATGGTTGAAAAACACTGGGATGCAACAAGGATTGACAGGAAAAGACTTCGGTATTCTGATCAATGCAATGATCCAAGACACCTTGGATGAAAAATGCTCTCCACCTCCAGAGAGCACTAATGAACTCGAGAGCAAACTAAAGTCGAATTTTTCACTTTATTCTTCTGGATTTTTTTGCAACATAACTAATATGGAAGTATGTTTTGCATGATTTCATACATATAACTGAAATCAAATTGTATGCCTTCTCAGTGGATGGGGGAGGGGAGGAAGCAAGGCAAGGAGAGAATTTGGAACTCAAATTTTTAAAAAAAGAATATTAAAAATAAAGGAGGAAGAAAGAAAGAGGAAGGAAGGAAGCAAGGAAAGAAGGAAGGAAGCAAGGAAAGAAGGAAGGAAGGAAGGAAGGAAGGAAGGAAGGAAGGAAGGAAGGAAGGAAGGAAGAAAGGAAGCTGTGAGTCATTCCTTGAAAAAGAAGCCTGGAGAACCTGGAGCCTATTAGATTCCAAAACCAGGATCCAAATGGGTAAATGTAGACAAATAAGAGTGAAGTTCAAGGTAAGAGAGATTACAGAGGGACAACAGCAGAGAGAGAGTCTAGAAGTGGTGATGGGAGAAAGGAGTTGGTCAATTCTTCCTCAGGGCCCAGCATGTTGGAGGGCAAGAGTAAGTCAGTCAGTCAGTAAACATGTGCCTACTCTGCATGAAACACTGTGCAAAGTGTTGAGCATACAAAGAAAGGCAAAAGATAGTCCCTACCCTTGAGGCCCTAACAATCAATGGGGGAGACCATACGCAAATAACTGTAAAACAAGCTATATACAGGATTAATAGGAAATAACCAAGAGAAGGAAGGCAGTAGAATTAAGAGAGATTGAGACAGGCTTCCTGTAGAAGGTGGGATTTTAGTTGGGCTTTGAAGGAAGCCAGAGAAGCCAGTAGAGACAGCTAGGTGGCTCAGTGGGTAAAGTGCTTGGCCTGAAGTCAGGAAAACCTGAGTTCAAATCTGGCCTCAGACACTTCCTAGCTGTGTGACCCTGGACAAGTCACTTAACCGCTATTTGCCTTAATTCACTGGAGAAGGAAATGACAAACCACTCCAGTATCTTTGCCAATAAAACCCCATGGACAGGACTCCACAGGGTCATGAACAGTCAGACATGACTGAATAACAAGAGAAGGCAGTAGGTGGAGATGAAGACGGAGAGCATTCCAGGTGTGGGGGACACACAGAGAAAACACCCAGAGCTGAGAGACAAGGAATGACATAGGGGCCAGTGTCACCTGACTGTAGAGTATTTTGAGGGAAGGTGGGGAAGACTGTAAAGGTAGGAGGGGGCGACTAGACTATGAAGGGCTTTGGATTTGATACTAGAGGTGATAGGGTGCCATAGGAGTTATCAAGGGGAGAGGGTGGCATGGTCAGACCTATGTTGGTATGCACTGGAATGGAGAGGGGCCTGCAGCAAGCAGAACAACCAGCAGGCTATGGTCCCGGCATGAGGAGATCAGGGCCTGCACCAGGATAGTGGCCATGTCAGAGGAGAAAAGGGGGCATATCTGAGAGATATTACAAGTGTGAAATTGCCAGGCCTTGGCAGCACTTTGGATATGGGGGGTGAGAGATATTGGGGAATCCAGGATGACTCCTAGGTCGGGAGCCTGGGAGACTGGGAGGATGGCAGCGCCCTCAATAGTAATGGGGAAGTTTGGAAGTGGGGGAGGGTTTGGTGGGAAAGATCATAAATTCAGTTCTGGATATATTGAATGTAAGAAGCCTATTGGACAGCCATTTTGAGCTAAACTGGAAGTCAGCAGATTGGTTGGGGCTGGATAAGTAGATTTGAGAATCATCGCCATGGAGATGATAATTAAATCTAAGGGAGCTGATGAGATCACCAGGTGAAACAGCACAAGGATGGCTCTGGCTAGGGGAGGACTTTACACAGCCTAGTCTCACTTAAATGCCATTTACCCCCAAGTCATGACGTCACCTTTTCCAAGAAGGAAGGACAAACAGCAAGTACAGAGAAAGAAAACAGGAGGTTCCAGGACAGAGCCCTGTGGGCCATGTACGCTTAGTGCACAGAAGAGAAGAAACCTACACTGACAGTGAGCAGGGGATGACAATCCGAGATGAAAACATGTAGGATGAAGGGGAGCTAACAGTCATCAAATGTTAACAATAACGCAGGGGTGGCAGAGGACACACTGGAATGGGAAGCCACAGAAGGACTGCTGTTGAGTCATTTCAGTCACGTCTGACTCTCTGTGACCCCAATGGGGTTTTCTTGGCAGAGATACTAGAGTGATTTGCCATTTCCTTCTCTAGCTGATTTTACAGATGAGGAAACTGAGGCAAACAGAGTGAAGTGACTTGCCCAGGGTCACACAGCTAGGAAATGTCTGAGGCCAGATTTGAACCCAGGACAAGGAGTCTTCCTGACTCCAGGCCTGGCATTCTACCCACTGTGCCACCTAAGAGAAGGATAAGGACCATGGAAAGAAAAGGTGGGGGTGATGAGGTACGGGAATTAAGGGAAACAGGGGCAGCTAGGTGGCTCAGTAGACAGAACACTGGGCCTGGAGTCAGAGAGACCAGAATTCAAATCTGACCTCAGACAATTAGTAGCTGTGTGACCCTGGACAAGTCACTTAATCCCTCCCTACATAAAACTGGAGAATGAAATGGCAAACTGCTTCAGTATCTTTGTCAAGAAAACCCTATGGAGAGCTGATCCACAAAGAGTCGGGCATGACTGAACGTCTAAACAATAAAGGGAAAGCGCTTGTGCCTCAGCTGACTCTGACTAAACCACAGGAATAAGGAGAGTGAGAAGCCATAAGATGGAGGAAGAACCAGCTGAAGGGGGTCCCTACTCTCCAGTGGGGGAGAGCAGGGCTAATGATGTCAGCTTCCATGCCTTGTCACTTGAAACATCAGTGAAGGCCACCTGGCATTCTGACCCAGTGAGTGACCAGCTCCCCCAAAACTAAACTGAGTTCACCCTCAGTGCCAGCTCCAAACGGCACACCCAGAAGATACTGCACATGTGAAATCTCTCTGATGTGGGGATCTAAGGACTTGCGCTGCCTCTCACTCCCTAAGGTTTGGAATCTTCATAGTCCTATGGATTTGAGAAACAGCAACTCCAATAGGATTTCAGAAAATCACTTTGTACTGAAGTATGAAGTCAAGGAAGACTTCCTGGAAGAGTCTGGATTTGAGGTGGGGCTTGATAGCTGGTAGGGCTTAGGGAGGTGTGGGAAGGATGGGTGGATAGGGAAAGGAGGGGAGAGCAGGTTATTCCAGGTGGGTGGAACTGAATGAATAAAAGCCTGAAACACGGTGTGAGGAAACAGTCCTTGGAGCCAGATTTTGAAGGAGCTCGAATGCCAGGCCATGCATTTCAGACTTTATTCTGTAGGCAATCAGGAGCTACCAAAAGTTTTGGAGCAAAGAAATGACATAAGGAAAGCAGTATTTTAGAGAGAGGAATCTGAGAAGACCACTCAGGATAAATTGGAAGAGGTAGAGACTAGAAGCAAGGAAATCTATTTTTTAAAGAGACTTGAAATTAACTTTTTTTTGAGAACTTTTAAAGCATTTTGAAACACCCCTTGGAAGTATTTGGAGATTGGCTACTGATCTGACCAAAAAGGAAGGCGGTGTAACATCCTTGTGAAATGTCTAAGTGCCAACCTATAAGTAAGAGCTGAGTAGATATTAAGATCTAGAAAGATGGAACCTTTCACTACTGACTGCAACACGTTCATTAGCTGCCTGTTTTTCCCTTGCTCTTTACTTAGCTGTCTTTTTAAAAAGCCTTCAGGCAAGGGCATTAGAGCTTTGATTTCGCTTACATACTGACATTACACAGACCCCTCAGCACCTCAAATCTCGACAATCATCAAACTGTAGATATGTCCCATGCTCACAGAGATCACATACCATCCCCAAATCACCTATCTGCAAATGCTTTTCTTACAAAATATGAATATTTAGGGACATCTAGGTGGCGCAGTGCCTAGAGCACCAGCCCTGGAGTCAGGAGAACCCGAGTTCAAATCCAGCTTCAGACATTTACTAGCTGTGTGACCCTGGGCAAGTCACTTAACTCTGCTTCAAAAAAACCCAACAAAAACATATTAATACTTGAATACATCACAAATATAAATGTAGAGTTGCAAGGACCCCCCAGGAGATCCATGGCTAAATTTGCCAGGGTCTCTCAGTGAACTTGAATGGGAAAACAATTTATATCTTTATTTTTACTAACGTCTAAGTAGAATTTAGTATTTCCTTCAACGATTTAAAAGCATGACTTTGGGAAGGGGGCCCCAGGTTTCACCAGACAGCCTTAGGGGTCTATGATAGAGAAAAGGCAAAGAGCAAAAAGAAAATTCTGGCAGCTTCATGGGGCAAAGCCCACTAACTTGAAAGGTCTCAATAAATATTCGCCAGCAGACTGACATGCGGTTCTCTTTCGTTTCTCAGGAGCTGCTTTCTAGCATGCTGTGCAAGCTGTTGGCTTGATTTGTATTTGGTTTTATTTTACATCTGGCCATCTAGTCCAACCCTCTGATTCCACAGATGAAGTAACTGAGGCCCAGAAAGGGTCAATGCACTGCCCAAGGTCACGCAGGTTTTCTGCCCCGAGCACCAGTGTTCTTTCCACTGGACCAAAGTGGCCACCAATGGAATACACAGTCTATCCAATTGTTCTTTCTATATTACAAGCCCACCTCCTTTGCCATTCATACACCTCTGGGCCAACATCTTTTAGACAGCTTTTCGTATATAAATCTTTGGTAGTGCATTTCTCCTACCCTTTGGGTGGCCTGCAGCTTAAATTCTTCAGAGAACATGTTATTCCATAATTTGCTGCCATATAGCATCACCAAAAAAAAATTCTGGTTTTAAAAAAAATAAGCCTTTGTTTCAGACAGAAGTTTTGAGTCATTAAAAGCATTGTGAAATTTCCCAAATGGAATCCAGCCCACTCTCTTCCTCCTACTTAATTCTGGGCCCAGCTCGCTGTCCATTGGCAGTGTCTATCCAAGGCACACAATGCATATATGTATATATGACACATGACACACACAGATATGTGCACAACACGTTCTATGTTGTGCTGCATGATGTATCACATGTGCCTATGTTATGTGCAATCTATTATGTATAAATATACATACTGCTCTATTAACTCTTCATTTGTCCATCCAACTGTACAGCAAAGTGTGGATTGCAGGCTTTCTTCAACCAATTGGTTTTCCCAGTGTTGAAAGGTAAACTGAACCTTTAAAAAAGGATATAAAAATATTTTATTGATGCTTTTGTAAGTAGTATGTCACTTCTCAATATTCCTCCCCTCCACCCCATGGAACTTTCCATTATAACAAAGAAATATAGTTTAGCTAAATGAATTCATTGGTTGCATCTTATAATATATGTCTCATTCTGTACTTACAGTTCACCACCCCTCGGCCAAAATGAGGAAAGAATGTTTCACCCCAAGTCCTCTGAAGTTGAAATTGGTCTCTGCCATAATCAGAGTTCTTATGTCTTTCAATATTTTCCTTTACATTACTGAAGAAAATGCATAAATTGTTTTCTGGGTTCTGCTTACTTTGCATCAAAGTTCATACAAGTCATCCAAGTTTCTCTGAATTCTTTATATTTGCTATTTCTAATGGCACAATAATATTCTACTATGTTCATACACTATAAATTATTAAGTGATTATGGATTTCATTTAGGAAGTTCTGCAATGTTCTGAGGCTTGATGCAAATTAACATTTCTTTTTGCACTTTGTGCTAGACATATCAGAGAGTTGTAGAACAAAGTTAACTTTGATGCTGCATCTTTCAAGGAATCTCATGTGAATTTAACCTATGCATGGTGTATATGTGTGTATTTGTGTGTGTGTGTGTGTATCTTCTTGGAGGATAGCCTTTAAGACAGCATTTTATGATACTGAAAAACTTTTTTTTAATAGTCAACAAAGAAAAATCACAGTGGAAGCTCTGATTCTTTGCATCTTTCAACTGGGTGACTGCTAAGATGTAGTACATTGTAGAATATATTTGCAAAAGTCTGCTTGTTTTCTTCTCAAACCTTCATTGAGGATGCCAGTGATTACATGCATAGATTTCTCCTAAAGATTTAGTAGAAATGGGAAATTGCAGGTATATGGGTTGGTATGTATTATTTTCTCAATCGTCTGTTTCTGGTAGTAACCTGTAGTAACCTGTAGTAACCTGTAGTAAATCTGGCAGTAAAATCTGTCATCTGTCCTTGGCATTTACTATGCTCTCCTCTCTTTCAGCCATCTTCAATCCCTCTGTGGCCTCCAAACCATGTTACCTCCAGGATGGAATTTCTCTATCTATACCAGGCCTAGTCTCCTCTCATCCATATTTTCTTTGATGTTATTCTGACTTTCCCATACAGAACATCAGGGATTGTGATATCCAAATGTGAGGACCATGCTGGTTTTGAAGGGGAAAAGAATTCTAGCAATCTGAGCCTATCTTTTTCATTATTCCTATGCTTGCTATACTCCAGTTTTACCCACGAAAGCTCTCAGGATGCTGGATCCAATGAGTAGTCATCAATAGGCTGACTTGGAAGAGTGTTCTAGTGGTGTGCCCCGGGCACTGTTTCTGGCCTTCGACTATTCAGCAGTTTATTAGTTATTTGGATGAAGGCACAGATGGAATGCTTAGCAAATTTTGTTAACACATTGGAGGAAAAAGTCAGGATACAAATAAATCTCAACAGGCTAGCATGATGGGTCAAATCGATGAAGATGAAATTTAATAGGTGTAAGTGCAAAATCCTACTCTTGGGTTCAAAGAATCAACTACAAAAATACAGGATGAAGATGGCGTGGCTAGACAACATCGCATGTGAAAACCTTAGGAGGGCATTAGGGGCTATAAATTCCACATGAGTCAAAAGCGAATGAGTTTTGGCTTCAATAAGAGGGGAGGTAGCGATTATCCTGTTGCCCGCTATCTTGATCAGATTACATATGAAGTATGATATTCAGTTTTGGATTTCCCATTTTAGGAAGCATATTGATAAACCAGAGAGCATCCAGAAGGGGGCAAATCAAAAGGCGAGAAGCCTAGGGGTTATGCCCAACAAGGACAGGATGAAGGAACAGGGCATGTGGATGCTGGAGGAGATTTAAAAAGCCTTAACAGTCTTTAAGTGCATCAAGGGTCGCCATGTGGAAAACATATTACATTTGATCTGCTTGGGCTCTGAGGTCAGAAGCAGGAGTAATGGGAGGAAGCGGCAGAGGGGTAGATTTAGATTAGCTGCAAGGAAAAACTCCCTGAAACCTACCAAGCAGAATGGGCCATCTCTGGGGGTGGCAGGTTCCCCCTTAGGAGAGGCTGGGTGTCTGCTTGTCAGAGATGGGACCCAGGGGACTCTTGTTCAGGCACAGACTCAATGCAGGCCCCTTCCAACTCTCAGATGCCGTGGGCATGCTGATGCTACACTGACAACAACATCATGGAATTTCAGCTAGAGACCACGTAGTCCAACCTTCTCAACTTCCAGCTCGGCCAGGGGAAGTGATTTGTTCAAAGTTAGACAGTAAGTCAATGCCCTGTCCTAGTTACAAATACAAACACGGCCAACATTTATTAAGCAACTACGCTACACAGTGTGCTATGTCCTGAGAGATCTAGAAATCTTAGTGAAGACTCAATCCCTGTTCTTAAGAACTTTCAAATCCAAGAGGGGGACAAAGTACCAACACAACCAAATATGATACCTGATACTTCAAAATCGAGTTAGAAAATCAAAAGTCAACATGAGGTCCAAGTGAGGAGGTACTTAACAACTAGGGGCTCAGGGAAGGTTTACAGAAGAAATTCCCGATTAGTTACAATTATATCGATTCCATCCTGCCAATCATTTCCTCGGCCAGCGTCGGGGCTATGACCTTCATACTCCAGACAGGAATATGGAAAGGATCTACTTACATGAGAAACCCTTAAGAAACCTGTTCTCCCTGAGATAATCTTGGCTCAACTATCACGCTCCAGCTGTGAGTTCCCTGATTTATGGCGACAAAACTGCACAAAGATCCCTTTCACTACCAATGCAACTCAAAGCATTGTCTTGCACTGGATATTAAATGTGGATGTGCTCATATGACAGGTTGGATGATATTAACAGCTGACATTTATATAGCATTTTAAGATCTGCGAAGCACCTGGCACAGTGCCTGTCCCCAAGGAGACACTTAATAAACACTTGCTAATTAACTGAATGACTGTAGAACCTAGGAGTGAGGCAAGCATTACAGAGATTATTATCTCCATTTTACATATGAGGAAACTGAGGCCCAGAGCAGATAAGTGACTTGGCCAGGATCACATGGCCAGGCAGTGTCTGAGGTAGTATTCAGACTCATGTCTTCCAGAATCTAACCACAACACTTTATCAACTCTGCCTCTACTATCTTAGTCCTGTGGAGACTTGATCTTTGCCACAAAACCTGTTTGCCTGGCTCATTTCTTTCAGAGACAAGGGAGGAAATTTTGCGTTATTCTGGTGACTTTGTGCTCCTAAGAAAAGGGATGAGAGTAGTGGTAAAGAGAACTAGCTCCTAAGTGAGGAAATCTCTTCACCAATGCAGCTCAGTACCACCTCTGCGATTTATAGTCTTCAGAGAGCTGCCTAGAGCCCAGTGAAGTAATCTGACTTGCCCAGGATCACACAGCCAGTAACTGTCAGAGGCAGGACTTGTGTGTGTTGAAGGCCAGCTCTATGACCACCACTATGCCAAATTGCCTTCTTTGGGCTGCTAGTATATGTCACATTATTATTCCATAGACAGGCAACAAGTCCCTTAGAGATATACATGCTATGTTACTTTACACTATTATAGCATTTACTTGTATACGAAATATTTTCTAGTTATCTTGTCTGTGTCAAACTGGGTAGAGATTGGGGTCCCCATTTTTTAACAGGTGAAGAAATAGGCTCGGAGGGAGGAGCTGAATTGCCAAATTCACACAGCTAGTAAGTGGTAGCAGCCAGAACTAGAATTCGGGCCTTCTGCCTCTCTAGCCCAGGGTTCTTTCCATTATACAAAAATGCAGGAAATTTAACATTAATGCATTGAAAATTTGAGATAGAAAAGACTGCCAAGTCTAAAGAACACATACATCACAAGTACCAAACCTGAACCAAAAGGGAGCATTTTGACATTAGAATTCTAGTTATGATTACTAAAGTACAACTTCCTGCTTTAGGAAAAACAAAAAGAAAACAAAACCCAAGACTTCCAAGGGTGTCATACATTCTTGCAAAAACAAAACTGGAGATGACCGAAATGCTGAGATTTTAAAATTAGTGTGAAAATTCAATGCTGAATTTCACTCAAAAGGTTAAAACTTAAGGCTAAATGTCTTCTTAGCTGGTTAAAGACTGGTTCAACTATAAACATAAAAACCCATCAGAGGCATTTTTCCCAAAGCCAAACACAGATGGATTTTCCCATTCCTCCTTTTGAACCTTTATTTCTGGTAGGCATGTTTGTGAGCTAACAGGTGGTGAAGTGAATGCTACCCTCACTGCACATGTGTGGATCTGATAATTTAATGGTATTTTCCCATTTCTGGAAGAATTCCTCAAAACTGAAATGATGCAACTTTCTTAGAAAAGTTATGACAACTGAGGCCTGAAATCAGGCTTTCTAGGCCCAGAATAATATTGTCTAGAGCTGGAAGAGACCTCAGAGATCAGTCTCAAGGGTTCAGAAGTAATCAACAACTGTGGTCAGAGAAGGCTTTGCTTTATAATAACAGTTGGCATTTATTTAATGTTTTAAGGTCTGCAGAGTGCTTTCCATAAAGCGTTTTAATTTAATCCTCTTGTGTGGATCCCGTAAGTTAGGGAGATGCTGCACGCATAGGTCTCCCCATTTTACAGATGAGGAAACTGGAGCTGAGAGAGATTAAGGGATTGCTTGGGTTAGGTAGCCAGTAAGGGTCTGAGTGGGATTCAAACTCTGACAGAGAGGAGATAGATTCCAGATGCAGAGTGATACATACATTTTGGACATGGCTAACACAAGGATTTGTTTTGCTTGACTAAGCATATTTGTTACTAAGCCTTTGCTTTTTTAAAAAATTTTTAATGGGGGGGGAGCTGGGAGAAGAGGGAGGAAAAAAAACCAGAGGACTGAAAAAAAGAATATAATTTTTTTAAAAAATTAAGATTCCCAGACAGCACAATGAACCATACTTACTCCCTCACAACAAAGAGTTACGATGATTTCTAGGGCAAAATATTTAGACCATGTCAGATGTGGTCACTTCTGATTGGGGGGGGGTGGTAATGCTTAACTGTTTTTCTTTACCATAAAGAGGTTTAGTCTGGAGGGGCATGTGTGAAATTACTGTGAGGTACAGTCAACCAATCTCAGTAAGACAGAAATAAAGAAAAGATCTCAAAGAGTAAATGAAAAAGGAGGGTGCCAATTAACATGTTGAATTTGAAATGCGTACATGAAGTCCAAGAAGATATGTGCAGCGAGCAGGTGGTGATACAGGCTTGGCACTGCGGAGAAAGATTTGGGCTGCTTCTATCGATTTGAGGGTCATGTGCAGAGATTATAATTGAATCCATGGAAACTGATGAGATCACCCAGAGAACGAAGCAAAGAGGTTTCAAGAGGACAAAACCATGGGGGATAGCTCTGGTATGAAGGCAGCCATGGAGAACAATAAGCAAAGGAAGAGATGGTCAGACAAGCCAGGCCCAAGAGCAGAGCATATCCAGGACAAGGGACTGCCTGAGAGCATCCAATGCTTCGGGGAATGGCCTAAGTTCATGGATTTGGGAAGAGGTCTTTGGGAACCTCGAATTGAATGTGCATTAAATTCAATGGAATGGCAGAAATTGGTGGAAAAGGAGGGGAAGGATGAAGGACAGTCTTTTATTTTTTTTTTGCATAGTTACAGGCTAATTATATTTACATGAACCTCAGTTTATTTTTAGCACCAGCAGGCTCCACCCACTACCTTCTCTCTCTACTAGGCTGCCTCCTTGAGACATTCTCCAGCTGCTGGCCATAGCAGCAGCCTAACTTCCCAAAGGGCAGGGTGGGGACCTAGCCACAGTACCCTCCCCACTTCTTTGTCCTGCCTATTTCAGGCATGGAGTCCTGCAGTACATCTACTACCCCTTCAGGCAGAATCAGAAATGAAATAAAAATATTAAGAACGAAGGGGGAACGGAGCCATGTCAATACTGTACTAGTTTAAGGTACAGTGTAAGTTCCAAGAAAAACCTTATCCTTATTCTGCCACCTTTAACAACATACAAAGCCGAAGAGATGTGCCACGCAGTGTGTCGGGGCAAAGCTTTCTGTGAAGGGGGTGATGGGACATGAAAAAACCAGAGGATCAGAAGGATGGCTAAAGTGAAAACAAACAAACCGCAAGTTCTTAGTCAATGTTAGAGGAAAATTTTCTTCTTTGGATTGTCTGCATGCACGAATAGTTTTATGTATGTATATATATATGTGTGTGTGTGTGTGTACACACACACACACATATATACACATATGTATGTATATATGATACATACAGATATTTACATATATATACACATATGTGCATGTATATATATTCTGAGTTTTATATATATTATATGTATATTTATTCTGAGTTAAGGGTAAGTGATGGTTCTAGATGATTCCTCTGGCCCCAGAAATTCGTTTTTGTTTAGTTCAATTCCACAAGCATTATTAACGGCCTTTGATGTGATTATTGATAAGCACTGTGTTAAGGAGTTGGTGATATAAAACCAAATAAAAACAGTCCCTGCTCTCAATAAGCATATATTTTACTGCGGAAAAGGAGAATAAACACAAGGTACACAGAGAAGTCAAATCAAAGTCCATAGAAAGTCCAAACAAATGCAGGGGACTCGCTACAAACTGGAATTGGGGTTCTGAGAAAGCTTCATGTTAGGAGGGGGCCATGAACTGAGCCTCCAACAGAGGCTGGAATCCCAGAAGGTGAAGAGGGGAGCATTTCAAGCACAGGGATGACAATAAGTCCCATTTTGCCAGAATGGAGAAGGGAGAGGAATAATATGAAATAAATCTGGAATGATGGGTAGGAGACAGATTGTGAAGAGCTTTAAGCACAGAACAAAGAGGAGTGTGTAATTTTTCCTCCAGAGGCAATTCTTGCATCTTTGAGAAGCTCTGATTCCAGGAGGTTTTTAGTTGCATTTGGACTGCAGATTTGGGAATTTAAAAGTTTGGGGTTTGTTTTTGAATGTGCAGAGCTGCCAGAAAGAAACTGCTGTGTGGGTGGCAGACTCATCCTCTGCTTCCAGTATAACCAGAGTCATTACAATATTTAATAGGGACTACTACCTAGGTAATCAGTAGTCACCATCTCCTCCTAGCCTCCTCCAAGCTTCCTATAGTTAGTTCCACAGTGTATCATTTTCTCCAGGGAGACCGAACTTCCTGGGGTGCTTTTGAATAACAGCAGATGATTATTTTCTTAATCATGTACTTCCCTATTGTTTTTTAATAATAATTCCTTTATCTAAATTAATAACAATTCACATTTCCATAGTACCTTAAAGGCTTACCAAAGACTTCCCCTATAGCACGCCTGGGTTGTAAAGTGTGCAAGTCTTATTATCCCCATGTCACAGATGAGGAAAGTAAGGCTCAAAGAGGGGAAAGTGACTTGCCCAGGGGTAACACAGCTATGAAGTGTCTGAGGCAGGATTCTGCCCCAGATTTCACTGCTCTAAGCCCAGTGCTCTTTATATCAAGCAGCAGCAAATGAAATCTAGAGTAACATCTGTAAATACACCCATTTTCAAATGGAGATCCAGGATCATGTATACATAAAATATCACATTATGAATAAAACTGAGAAAGCTGGAAAAGACCTCAGATCTAGCCACCAAAAGCAAAATCTGAAGCCAGATCGTCCACCCCTATCATCAATACTCTTTCCATGGTACTACACCAGTACTGATGTTCCTAAGTTGCTTAAATTACCACTGCCGCTGAACCCCAAAATTCACACCAGTAAGCAGGATGAAAGGGAGGCAGGTTTAGTAATCAGCTTTTTAGGATGGGCCAGAAGCCCCTCTAGCTTCCACCTGTTCACACCAACAATGTTCCATGAAATCAGCATTTCAGAGTCCAGTTGGTGGAAGGTATTTAGAAATCTGGGAAGTGAAGAGGCTGACATTCCAATGAGGAGGGAAATAACTCTTAGCTGTATCATAATTTAGAATGGTCTTTGGTATTCACTGGCTTAGATATTTGATATTTTAAGATATTGTGAGCAGTGGTCCGGTGCAGTATAATGCACAGAATTACAGCTTTGGAGTCAAAGAAGACTGGGTTCACTTCTGGCCCATAAGCATTACATGACCATTAGGAAATGACTGAACTCAGGGAGTTGCTGATCTGCAGCAATGGAATGAGTTTCCATGCCAGGAGCTTCCCAAAATAAGGAAAATCCAGTTCTGGATTCTTTATAGTTCCACATATTTCCAGGATGTTCCAAGGTCTTAGTGCAGTGGTAAGCTTTAATAGTTTATGACTATTATACATATCTGCAGATGGACATGCTGAAATACATGGTAATACTGTACACATATGCAATAAAATACTGAAAATGATGCCAATTATTCTAATCCCCATTGGAATGATAAAAAATTACAATCTAAATGAGCCCTCAAGTTAAAATTTTCAGAAAGAAGTCATTTCCCCTTTGTGAACTACCGAGGCAGCGCACACCCATAGTGGAAAGGCCCCTTCCTTTCCTGGAATGCTTGGGTAAGATCTGTACCTTCCATTCTTCTACACGTGCATTATTAAGTCATTTGGAAATTTCAATGATCATACTGAAAACAATGCTCCAGATGCCCAGGGCCACTTACTTGCCAGGCAGCTCTTTCCACCATCCTCACAGAACCAACGGCGATGAAGAATTAGACTTTCACAGAAACGCAGGTCACGACCAGCTGAACTAGAAAAGCTTTTAGGCAAGCTGGGAATGAAAACAACTGCTCCCTGGGTCCGAAACATTACTTGCTATCAACCTGGAGTTGTAGTTAGGAGGTTCCCAACCAGGACTTTCAAATCATGACCTTCAAACTTCTTTCTGATCACAGCATGGGTGGAGTAATACCATCAGCCTAAAGGCAATCCATATTTGAGCCCTCACCTGCTGTCTGCACTGCTGGTATCCATATTAGGACCTGTTCCAGTTGTCCCAAATGCCTGCTGGACTTTGGGGTCAGAGGCTTTGGGATCTCATATCACAATCATTGGGATTTCAGAGCTGGAAGGGACCCAATCCCCTCATTTTATACACAAAGAAACTGAGGGCCAGAGAAGGAAAGGCATTTGCCTAAGGTCACACAGGCAGAAAAGGAGAATTGGGATTTGAAGGCAGGTCCTTTGACTCCGAGTTCAGGGCTCTTTTTCCATTATACCAGCTGCTAAATACGATGAAATTTAAAGCAATTCAACGAAGTTCAAACTAAATGAAAAGTAGAAGAGAAAACTATATCCCTAGCATGTAGCACAATGTCCCTGCATATCGCAGGCATTCGATAGATGTTAAATTACTGGAATAAAGTGCAATACAGAAATTTTTAAAAAGCAAATCATGTGACAACTTGGGAATTTTGTTTTCCTCAACGCCACAGAATCTGAGTTAGAAAGGACCTCAGAGGCATCTAGCCCAAGCTGTACCTGAAGAAAAATTCCCTCTACAAATCCCTGCCAAGAAGTCATCCAGCCTTCTTCAAACACTCCGAGGGAGAAAAATCCACTACTTTCTGATCACATTCCACTCTGAATACCGCTGATTGTTAGGAAGTTCTTCCTTACATCAAGACTAAACTTTCCTCTTTACAATCTAATGATCCTAGTCTTCCCTCCCAGTTTTGCTAAGCAGAAAAAAATCTATTCCCTCTTCCATATGAACACCCTTCAAAAACTTTAAGCATAACCCCTCTGAGTCTAATTTTTTTTCCAGGCTAAACACTCCCAGTTCCTTCATCGGATCCTCTTATGGCAAGAAATCAAAGACCTTTACTATCTTGGTCGCTCTCCTCTGAACACTCTCCTGGGAATGTGGCAATAATACTCTAGACATGGTCTGACCAGGACAGAATACAGTAGAACTCTCACTTCCCTCTTCTTAGATATTATACTTGTCTTAATGCTGCCAAAGATATTTTGTTTCTTTGGCTCCCCATATCACACTGCCAACTCATTTTGATATTGCACTTATATTGTCTGAAAATTCTCAGATCATTCTTCAGGTCCAATGTTTTTTAGTCATGCCTCCTACCCCCATGCCAACCCCCCTTCCTCCCCACTTCCCCCCAATACCATCTTTTACCTGTGAAGTTGATTTTTTGAACTGCTTTGTAGAACTTTACATTGAGAACTGTTAAATTTCGTCTCGTTCCATCCAGCCTAACATTCTAGTGTGTCGAGATATTTTTGGATCTTAACTCTTCCATTGAACCCCTCCCTGATCCCTCCCCCTCTCAGTTATGTACCATCTGTAAGTTTGATAAGCACATGCCATCTATGGCGATCTGATGAAAAAGTTAAAGCAGTGTCCTTGGGGGTATTCTCCTGAAAGATCATCCCACAGTAAGTTAACAACCTCAGTTGTGAACTGTTTTTTTTTAAATACTTTGATAGTTGTATTGCAATATAATTGGCTTCCTTTGTAATCCTACATATTTTATTTAACAAATTTAAAAACACAATTCTGAAAAGGTCTGAGAAGAGGCCAACAAACTTTACCAAACTGCCAAACGGATTCATGACACAAAAAAGGAGAAGAACCCTGGCGCTACAAGTTGACATAGATCCATAAATAACTACTCTTGGGTCTGGTTATTTAACCAGTGAATACGCCTAACTGTAGCATTATCTAGCCCACATCGCTCCACTTTGTATACATCGATAACACGAGACTTTGTCAAATCCTTAGCTAAAAACTAGTTATATTAAATTTACAGCATTCCCCTCATCTACCAGCCTAATAACCCTGTCAAAAAAGGAAGCGAGGTTAGTCTGGCATGACCTGTTCTTGATCAAAGTAGGAAATGAACAGTTTGATACATTAGAAAAGCAGATTAAAAATACAAGTACCCGTATATCTCTTTCCCCAGAAGGTCAATCTAAAAGTCACTTTAAAAAACTTAGTATTATTCTGAGCTGCGTTCGGAGGCTATGGCTACCAGCAAATAGTCATATGAAAGTATTCTCAGAAGGTTTCTTGGCTGTACTTGAGCTTCTCATGTATATTATTCAAGGCTGGAACAGTCATGTAAAAAAGTGTGATCAGATAAGTCTGAGCAGCAAAAAGTCACAAGGCTAGGCTTATATGAAATCAGAACTCTAGCAATGTTACACTTTGGAGTATAGTCTCCCTAAATTTGTCTCTAAAAATAAAAAAATAATTTTGTCTCATTAAAATTCTCCCATTTTATGAACTAAAGAGTGGAGGGTGGGGTGTCACTGCCTGGAAACCTGGAAAACCCATACACACATGACCACATCATTAATCAACCCTAAGGATGAAATGGATTTTTAGATCTAATAACGACAAGAAAAATTCACATTTCTCTAGAGCTAAGTTCATAGTTCTACAGTTTAAAAAGCGTTTTCCTCACAACAACCCTATGAGGGAGGTATAGGAATTGTTACAATCTCCATTTTACAGATGAGAAAAGTGGGGTTCAGTTACTTACCCTGCCCGGCCCACAGCTAGTAATATCAAACCCAGCATTTGAACCCAGGTTGGGTTATGTTGGCTCCATATCCTGTTCTTTCCAGGGTATTTCACTGCTAAATTAAGAAAAAGGGTTTGCTCCTTCACTCATTTTCTTATAGCTTCCTGAGAGAAGCTTAACTGGCGTTCAGGAACAAGGAGCTGTTATACAAAGTGTCTGCTGCTGCTTCTGACTTTGGTCAGCAGCTATAGATCTGATTTTAAGCTCTGGTTAAGCATGCAGGGAAATAGCTAAGATGGTTTCTATAAAGATCAAAACCCCACTCCAAATCGTACCCAGAAATAGACAGGGTGCTGCTCTATGCAATCTGCTGACTAAGGACGTTGCAAAGCTCTGGAGTAATATGGTCTATGATTATAGCCCCGGGTATTTCACAGGTGGGCCAGGGTACTTTTTTAGTACTGAAGTCAGAGGCTTTTCAAATGCAGTTTTAAACCAGTTCACTGCAATCTGAGCAGCTTGCTTTAGGACTACTGACAGGGTAGAGGTCCCCTACAAGTGAAAAATACATTTCTAGTTGCTTCTAAGGTACAAAAGTACACTTAGAAGTGACTAAACTAATGTAATTCACACTTTCCCGATATTACCGTTAGGCTAAGGGGTGAGCACTGTGGTGGGCAACCATTTAGAATCCCTAGAAACCTAGGCAACAGCCTGCCTAGGACGCAGGGGCTCCCTTTGTTAGATCAGGGTTCTTAGAGTCTGGCCACTCTAGATAACCTTGGCCCATAGTTACCAGCCCCCAGAGTGAAGCGGGGATGACTGGTGTGCGCATTCTAGTGCGGAAAGTCCCAGCGATCGATGAATCAGGTATTATTTTAAACTTGGATAGAGGGGTTTAGATTCTTAGCATATTAAAGTTTCTTTGGCTTATAGCTGGCCGGGTGTTTGGGGCACAGACTTGGTTTTTAGGTTTTAAACAGAGCCCTCTCTTGTCTTAGGTGGTAGGGCTATTTATAACCCCCACATACTAGCACATCTTAAACAGGGCAAACCTCACGTAATTGAATGCTGTACATGTGCGACAGAGATAGAGAGACCATAGAAACCAGATTTTTTTGGTGGGGGGATAAGTCCTCATATTTCAAAAAAAAAAAAAGGTTTGCTTTACTTTTAACAAGGATCTAACTAAGAGATTTTATCCATCACGCTTTAAGTAGGTCTCCGTTTTTGGTCTTGAAAATAATGTTCCCCCTGGATTTTTAATCTAAGCAGAGTGATTATAAAGAATTAAATTTCAATTTAGCGCCTTGTCCTGGGCTTGCGCTTTTCCTTCCTTCCCTGCTTTTCTCCTTTCCTTCCTTCCCTCCCTCCCTCCCTCCCAGTTCTTCCAACTGCCTTGTATCCACCCCCCACACCCCAATACATAGACACACACAGACACACACGCACACACACATATCCCTGCCACCCCGTCCCCCCCGTGGGAGCCAAGAGCTCAGCAGTTACAGGCGGGTGGGGGGGAGGGGGAGGGAACCCAGAGGCTGAGGCTTGGGATTCTTCGAGTATGGGAGAGAGAGACAGAGGGTTCTGAGCTGGAAGGGACCCTACAGAGCTGCTAGACGTCCCCTTTCATTTCAGGGTGGCTCGAAGCCATAGTGGACATTTGGCTCATATCTGGGGAGTGGGAGTGGAGTGGGGGGGTCCGTACGAATGTATGCGGGTACGCGCGCGCGTGTGTGGTGTGTGTGTGTGTGCGTGGGTGTGTATGTGAAGCTCACAACTCACGTCGCAAGCCGCTGGGGGCCAGCGCAGAAGACTTGAGGGCTGAAGACTCCAGGCCAGGCCGGGCCAGGCGCGGAAGGGTACAAGGCGCTTTCTTCGCACTTGGCCCTGAGCTGCGGGGTGCAGGGGGCGGGCGAGCGGAAGGCGGAGGCGGTTCGGAGGCGATTGCCGCCAGGATGGACTGAACGACGGCGGCCGCACCGACGGATGATGCACTGCCTCCCCGCCAGCTCGCCGGCCGGCCTGCCTGCCGGGAGGGGGCGGGGCGCGCCGAGGCCCGCCCCTGCTGCGCAGGCCCCGCCCCCGCCCCGCCTCGTTTCGCACCCGGCAGCGGGGCGGCCTTAACTACATCTCTCTAGGTGGAGGCGGGAGGCAGCCACTTGCGGAGGTTGTCTCAGAGCTGTGAGCAGCCTTCTCCTCTCTTCTGTCTCCTCTCCCTCCCCTGTCTCTCGATCTCTCCTCTCTGGTGTGTTTGTGTCTCTCCTCTCTTGTCTCACTGCCTTCTCTTCCTGTCCGCCCGTCCGTGCCTCGCAGACCCGTGTTCCCGGTTTCAGAGCCGTGCCGCCGCCGCCGCCTCCGCTGCTGCCGAAGGCGGAAGATTCATCATGGTGAAAATCTCCTTCAATACGCCCTTCGTGCAGAAGCCGGGCCCCAAGAAGGACGTCGAGGCCCTGGTGGCGGAGAGGGTAAGGCCGACGGGAAGCCGGCGGGGGGCACGGGGCGGACCGGGGCTGAAAAGGGGCACTTGTCGAAGGACAAAATGGAGACTTCCTCAGAGCGCCCACCCCCCAGTTCCGCCTGCTGGCGGGCACTCGATAGCTCCCGCCTTTGGCCCCCCAGGGTGGCGCCTGCCAGGCGGGGATGGGGAGGTGGGACAGGAGAGCTCCTGGTGGGACCCGACGCCGTTGCCCCCTCCCCTTCGCAGGACCTCGGGGTGGTTTGATCGCTTGGCCTCAGGTGGCAATGGGGGGGGGAGGGAGAATAGACCCCTCCCCCCCCCCAGAGATCTCGACCTGCGCCCTGGACGATCGGGTGGGCAGAAGGATGGAAGGACAGGAGGGTCTGAGGGATGGAGGTGACAAGAGGGGTGGAGTAGCAGGGGGCCGGGCCGGGATGCTAACTGGCCTTTCTATCCTTGAGAGATGTCCGGATCCGAGATCTTACTCCCCAGGTCTGGGCGCTGGGTGCGGGGGACTTGAGGGGCATCCCGTATACCTTTGACTTAAAGAGTTTGTGAGTCTTTTTTTCTTCCATACAGAAAGAATCCCCTCCCAGAGGAGAGGCTCTCAGACCATCCAGTAGAGGAGCTGTTAGAGTTAAAAGTTTGTCTTTATATAAATTTGGGGTGTTTACTGTTCCCTCTTCCTGCGGGGAGCCTTGCATGTTTTCCCTGTGGCGTTTCTAAAAGAAAACACTCTTCTTCCGCAAAGAGGAACTTGAGTTTCCCCGCTTCCCCCACCCCTCCCCCCCACCAAAGAGCCATCCTTCAATCCCCAATTCAGATCTAAAAACAGGTCTTATTTTCAGCTTTCATGCTGAACTATGCCAGGAGCCAGAAGATTTTCCCCCAATATTAAGATATTATTAATAATCCACTTTGTTTTTCCTGTAAACACTCAAAAGGCACCTAATTTCCAAAATGCATATACTCTTTTCCCCTCCTTATTTCTTAGTAAAACTTATATTTGACCTGAGTAGGTGTTCTCTCAGGAAACTTGTACTCACGAGTCCTTCTACGTTCTAATTTCCATATTCAGCAGCATAGGTTAGGGAAGTAATCTCTCTTCTCTGTAGGTTAAGGTACTCTGAAATGTTGAGATGCTCTCTGCAGAATTCTCATCTGCAACCAGCCAGGTCAGCACTATGTAGATTTCAGTGAAACTAGCACAAGGTCCTGAAAACATTCTAAAACGTTTTCAAAGAACGTCTTCCTGCATGCTTGGAAGTTTTTTGATTCAATTACAGCTCTAACGTGTAACTGTCACCAAATTTACTATTTGAGTGAAACTTGGCCAGATTTTGGGAGGCCTAATAGGAATCCAGTAGTTAAATATAGCCACCCAGTAATCCTCTTAAATTTTTCCTAGTCAGTGAAAGCTCTGACTTGTAGTTGGATTAGCTGAATATCCAAGTAGCTCTCCTAGCCCTGCAGGAGAATGAGAAACAAACAGAAGTAACCCTTTGTACAATGATTGTTTCTATATCAGGTGTACAATAATCTCCCAAGGGATTCTGACCTGGCCACTTTGGGAGACTGACTTAATACCTGGCAACATATATAGTGAGGTATTCAACCTCTGAGCAGCTTTACAATACAACTATTATCAAATAGTCCAGAGGTTGTGACTTGTAAAAGCAGCTCAGAGATAAATTAGCAGCCATTCAGGCCAAAGCACAACAAATTGAAATGTAGGCAAAAATTATTATTCCTAGGTTGCAGAAACCCAGGGAGGAACTGAGAAAACTGTAGAGATCTATAAATAGTAATAAAATCTGAATTGTTAGAAGGAGAACTGAAAGTGAAGGGAAGTTTTGTTTTTTGTCCGTTTCAGTAGCAATAAAGAAAGGTTCCCTTGAGAGTTTTGAGTTTCCTAACTTACTAGATGACCTTAGACATGTCACTTATCTTCCGTGGCCTTCAGAGAAGTTATCTATAAAACCATCCCTTTCTATGAAATTGGGTGAAGGTGGGAAACTAGATCTCTAAAGACCCTGGACTTGTGATTCTAAGCCATGCTCGGCAATACTTGTTTTATCAGGATTTATATATCTGAATTTTTCTTTGAAGTATAACTGTGTATGTAGGACAAGTAATCAGTCAAGATAGCAGGGTCTATTAAATTTCTTTTAGCTGTGAACATAAAAAAAATCCCAATTCCTTGATCTTTTTAGAGGGAAAAACATATTGTTTACCCTTTGTCAAAGGGCAAACATCTGATATGTGCCCTCTCTCCTCGTCCCCTCTAACCCTTTAATCCCTCAGATTTATTTTCATAAAGTTGTCAAGGTAGGTAATTCTCACAGATGCTATTTTGTCATGGCAAGGTCCTAAATGAAAGAAATCTTTCAGACTGGTCTATTGACTTCATAGCCTGAAAGATTGACCCACTGATTACCAGTAGCCAGATTTGCTGACTTCATAATTCTGTCCGTATGTCATAACGCTTCTATGGCCATATTGTGACATACAGAATGTGCAAGAAGAGCCTCGTGGTCCTCGTCCCTGGGAGCTTGCTCAGAGTTAATCAGTTACTCAGTTGCTATGGACCTTTGAGAGTCCAACTCCTAAGAAAATGATTGATTTCACTGAATTAGAAAGTCACTTATACAATTAGCTTTGTGCCTGGCCATCTTAAATATTCAGATTGGTAAAAAAGGGCTCTGCCAGACTTGCAAACCCCCCTCCCCCCCTCTCACCACTGTGGTCAGCAGGATAAACTAGCAATCACATGTCTATGTATTGGTAACTTATGTGACTGTGAAAATTCTTGAGATTCTCAGAAAGACACAAAGATAATTTTAAACAAAACCAAAGATTCTTTGTGATGGTGTGGGGAGGGGGCTGGGGAAGAGGGAGGATTAAACTTTTTTTCAAATAAGTATCAGTATGATAACTTGTATTCTGTTTTCCTTTTTTGAGGATTTTGGATAAGTGAGAATCCCTTCCTATGTAAAAATCCCTAAGGAAGAGATTCTTACTGGTTAATCCTGGTTAATCTGTCTACCTTCAATTTTCAGATCTGTAAAGCGATCTCTAGCCATCCCATGTTTGCTTTAGAGAATTGTTTTCCCCAAAAGCCTAATAGTTAAGTTTTTGGAAGGAAAATCAACAAATAGACCAAAGGATGAGTATTCTTTCATGAGAGCTCAGACAGGTTGGTTTTCCATTAAGCTAAAAAGAGAAATTAACTTCATCGAACAATTATTAAACAGTTACTACTGAACTAGATACTGGGGATAGAGCTCCCATCTTTCATCCTTCCTCTTCCAAAAAAAAAAGGTGAGGCAAGCCTTGTCTTCCAGGAACCTATGTTTTATTGAGTTGGAAAAACACTAAAGATGCATAGCAGTTTCTAGAAGGGTTGTGAGATCATAGATTTAGGGCTGGAAGGAATTTCAGAGGCCATCTAATTCAATTACCTCATTTTATAGATGAGGAACTGAGACCCAGAGAAGGTAAGTGACCTGCCAAATGTCACACAGTTAATATCTGAGGTGAGATTTGAACCCAGAGCTCCCTGGCTGCTGGTTTAACACTTTATCCACTACGTAGTGCTGCCAACTTTGCTAATAACTACCTATGGGTGGGGGGAACATCGAATAAGATAATTAACAAATCTGTAAAATGAGGGGGTTGGATTAGGTGGCCCCTCAGGCTCTCACCAGCTCTAAAGCTGTGAGTCTATCAGACCCAGAGTGATCTGATAGAAGAGCTAATCTGTGCTGATATGTTCAGATTATCGGGCTCAGATGTACTACAACCACCCATACTGAAAGGACTAGATCTTTCAAGGATCTTGGAGAAAGGGAGAGCTGCCATAGACCAGGAGAAGGGAAAATGTCCTGATTTTCAGTAAAAAGAAAAAAAGTAGAGTCTGCAAACTCCAGAAACTTGACTTTGATTCTTGGCAAAATTTTAGAATACATTATTGAGATAGTTAATGTACATCTAGAACAGGAAGTAGCAAACACAAAAGGCTGGCATGGGACTACAAGTCATGCCAGGCCAAGCCCATTGCCTTTTTTGACATGGTTATTGAGCAGATCACAGGAATGCTGTGTGTGTATAGATACATATATATGCAAATGTATATGGAACTTACATAGATTTGACTTGATTTTTTGTTTACCTTATCAGAACATCTGACAGTTTTCATGCTATTTTTGAGGACAAAGTAGAGACTGGGTAATAATTAATTAGGTACGTTCATAACTGGTTGAACATGGAAGGAGGGATCAGATTTATTTGGCTCAACATCAGAGGACAGAACAAGTAATGAAGGGTGAACACTGGAGATGGGCAGATTTAATTTTGATTGAGGAAGAACTTCCCAACAATTTGAGTTACTCAGTAATGGAATGGGACTGCCTTGGGTAGTTGTTGGCTCCCCTTTACTAAACATCTTCAAGAAAAGGCCAGATGACCTCTTGGTTAGGATTTTATAAGGGTAAATGTCAAGTCTGGTATGGCCAGGCTGGACCAGATGGTCTTTGAGGTTCTATAAATGGTTAAGAAGTTAAATAACAAAGGATTTCAGTAGCTATTAGGTAGGTCTCAAAAGGCAGGAGATGATGAATTGCCAAATGGACTGCTTAGACGGTAATTGCTATAGGAATTCAGAGAAGAGAGAGGCCCCTTCAGAGTTGGGGTAGGCAGGGAAGGAGTTGAGATCTGTATGGGACCTTAAAAAGGAAAGTTATGATTGATGCGGTTAAGGAGAAATGGGTAGTATGTTCCTGTAAGGTGCAGAATCTATAGATAAAAAGGAATAGATATAAGCTGTGTTTTAGGGTCAGTAAGTTTCTCCAGTTTGGTTTTATGCTGGAAAAGTATGGCGGGCAAGATTGAAAGAGGTTTCTTAAATATACGCTTAAAAAGCTATTGAAGGCTTTTAAGCAGAGGAACATAACACAAAGAGTAGAAAAGAGAATTGGCCTTTGGAGTCAGGAGACCTGGGTTCGGGTTCTGGCTCTGTCATTAATTAGCTGTGGAATTTGGGGCAAGGCATCATGGGGGCCTCGGGTTCCTCCTTTCTAAAAGAAAGAGGGCTAGATTGCATGTCCTTTAATGTCTCTCAGGACAAAGAACAATTCTGTGATTCTGTGACCAGGGAGAGGACTTAAGAGATAATCTTGGGGGGAAAGTTAGAGTGCCCTGGGAAGAAAAAAGTGCTAAATCACCTTGGAACAAAAGAATGGTTTATGTAAGGCATGGCACCTTGGGGCAACAGGATGGCCATTAGAAACACGGAAGTCAATACATGGCTTATATCGCACCAGCCTGCTCACTGAGCCCCTTTTGTGTGCAAACAAAAGCTATAGCTGCAAAGGGGTGTATGAAAAATAACTTACTCCCTTTGTTTGAAGAACCCAAAGCACTTTGCTGATGCTGACATGGAAGGACCTCATTTCTTCTCTGCAAAGCAGGTAGTGGCAAGGATTATCCTGAGGATGGTGTCCTGAACCCACCAGGCACCTTCTCTACAAGTTAAAATGTGCCTGAAGGCTTAAATCCTAAGCAGACTTATGGGTACAACGATGTAAGAGAAGGTGGTGATAAGGTACTTTGGAATTGGAAATGGTTAGAAAGATCTTCATGCTTGGAATGCTCATGCATTTTCGTGATGAGTTTGTGAATAACTAGAAATAGCTTTAGAAGCAACATTGGTTGGAGAACCCCTAGGGACATCAATAACATGTACTCAATACAAAAGTTTCTGCTGTCAGCTTTGCTGGCCCCATCTGTCTCTCCTCATAAAATGGTTTACACAGACTTGGGGTAGATTTTATGAAGTGTGCAATATGGCAGCAACACCATGAATGCAGTAGACGCTTTCCTCTTCTCCAAAAGACTCTTAAAATGCCTGGATGCTTTCCTGAAGGATTTTTCCCCTGTCACTTATTTGGAGACTTGTGAAATTCTATGATTTTTTTATTAACTCGTCAGTTATAACATTCTAGATGGTTAAATATGGTAGTTTTAGTTTGATTCCAGGACTGTGTGTCTTGACAATAACCTGATATCTACATTTTGCAAATCTCTGAGGAGAGAAGTTGAAAAAGATGAGTTTACTTAAAAAGGCATCACACTTTGTGTAGTGTGACTCTGGGGTAACTTAATATAAGTTTTCTATCCTTTAGAATTAAAGGTAAATCTTCTGTGGAGAAGCATCTAAATTTATTTTATTCCTTTATTTTCACAGGAGCTAGAAATTCTGACGCATGACAGTTCCTCTGGAAGATGCTTGCTGACCCTCCTGGGTCTTGCATTCATCTTAACAGGCGTTATTGTTGGTGGAGCTTGCATTTATAAATACTTCATGCCAAGGGTAAAGTCATTTTAATTTTTTCAAGTTTAGCTGGTTTAAGGTTTTTGTTGTTTTGTTTTGTTTCTTTAATCTTAATAGTGCTTACATTGAACAACACCTAAAAACCAAAACTTCCATACAGCTCTAAAAGGAGCAACTTGTGGTTTCTCCATAATCTAATGGTTCATTAAAACATTATAACATAATTCTGAAATTTAAGAATAGCATTGAGACTGACTGCCATAAAATTGATTTGTGCCAAATGTTAAGACATTGCCTCATGGGGCCTAAGAGCTAGCAGCAACATAGTGAATTGATAGGAATTACAAGTGTGAGGAGCAATTGTAAATTTTCACTATTTTAAATGTTTGAGTTTTTTTTTCCTTTCTATTTTTAGCACAGGGTATTCCGTGGAGAAATGTGCTACTTTGAAAATGACGATAACGGCATAGATGGTGGAACGGAGCCCTACTTCCTCCCTGTTTCTGAAGAAGCCGACATCCGGGAAGATGAAAACATAGCGATCATTGATGTACCTGTTCCAAAATTCTCTGATAGTGACCCGGCCGCCATCGTTCATGACTTCGATAGAGTAAGTTGAATATTCATCATTTACTCTGATACGAGCTGCTTTTTGCCTTATTTCATTTACATCTTTTCACTGAGTTCACATAGTAGTTTGTTTCTCACTGCTCCTAAAATGTTCTTTCGCAACAGACTGTGAGCTCAGGACTAAATTTCACAGAATAAATTTGGGCTTCAGTTTGTTAGGTATTTGAGCTTAAGTCCTTCCATGAAAAGAAAACATTTTCCAATAGCTACTAGACAGCTCCTGTGATCTCTCATGGGACACACTAATGACAAAGCTATTCCTCCTAGAAAAATTAAGGGATACCTGATTTTAAGTTCTATTTTTTACATCTGGAAAGCCAGATGAGAATTTTAACAGAAATCAAGGAGGGAGACACACACCTTCCATTGGTTTTAGTCTCCTTTCGAGACCTCTGCTATAACTGGAGAAAGATGCACTACAGTGTGTGAGAATTCAAAATAAGGGAAAGATTACTTTAAGGCTCATGTTAGTTCAGGTTTTGACCAGTACATGAAGGAAGTATAGAATTTAGCTTGGTAGAGTGGACATTACAGGCAGAGAGAATTATGTGAGCAAGCATCACAGAAGCAGAAATGAATTTTGGGAATAAAGGATGAAGTATATAAGTGAACTTAGGTTAAGCAAGAGGGTCCATATCTGATAGGGAGACACAAGATAGGTTAGAGCAGTTGATAGAGCACCTTGAATTACAGACAAGTTTGACCTGCTGTAGGCCTTTAAGCAGGGGAATGACATGAAAGGGACATAGGAAGGTTAAACTGGTAAGGATGTATTAGATGACTTGGAGGAAAGAGAATGGAAATGACAAGGCTAGTTAGGAAGCCAACTTTGGTTTTTCTAAAAGAACCTAGTTCATTGGTATGGGTGCTTCTCCACTGACAGATCAGATCTTGGCTCCTCCATTCCTTTCACACGGCAAAGGTCTTTTGGTTGCTGTGACTAAAACAGTATCTGTCACCTGGTGGCCAACCTTCTCTTACTAATGGACCTTTCAGAACTTAGTGATTCTCAGGACATTGTTGGGTCTCTTCTTGAAGCTTTTCCTTCTTCATAGAAGCTGCCAGACCCTGCATTTTGCTAGCATAGCCTTTAAGGACCCAGGGTCACCTTCGTGCCCCAGTGAATCATCAGAGTAGCATTTTGGTGGGGGAGTCAGGAAGCACTACTGTAGGTGGGAGGTAGTGATGAAGACTCCACATGGGAGTTTTTAAAAAATCAGAGAAAAGGTTTAAAGGAGGAATCAATAGTAATTAATGGTGATTAGAAGGATTGAGGGCAAGGGGGAGGGGACGATAAAGAAAAGGAAGGAGTCAAAGATGCTTCCGGGTTTTCAGACTGGGGGAATGTTGCCCCAGTGACCTGAAATTGTCCCTGACTCTTTTCTTCCCCTTAACATTTCCTAAATCACCCTAAGGAAGAAACAATCAAGCTTTTCAATTAAGGAATATGTCCTCCTGGTTTCACCAATAATTTGAATGTTGTATCTTGACCCACAGCTTAGTTGATTTAGGTTGTAGCTGTTTAGTTTTAATAACAGAAATTTCATTGTCAGCACTCTGATGCATCATTATATTGATCATGACTAACTTTTTCAATAGCTTCTGACTGCTTACCTAGACCTGCAGCTGGGCAACTGCTATGTAATCCCTCTCAATACTTCCATTGTTATGCCTCCAAGAAATCTTATGGACCTCTTTGCCAAACTCTCGGTATGTACTTTGTGGATAGAAGTTTTGGTGTAAGTATAGTTTCGAATTGATTTGTCACCATTTTATTTTGGAAACGTGGTAAGAGATCCCGAGAAAACAGACCAGAGACATGATTTCTAACATGGCTTCTTGAGATCATTTTTAAACTTCTCTCTAAAACAGTGGTTTCCATTAGAATTTCATTGAGCTACATGAGTCACACGAAATAGGTTCTTCTTATTTATAGATGATCAAAGCTGAGAAGGACCTTCTTCGAAATCATCAAGTCAACTCTCTAATCTCATGTATGAAGGGAAGTGAGAACCCCAGAGAGCATAAACTGACTTGCCCAAGATTCCATAGATAAGCAAGCAGCCTAAGAATCAAGGTCTGTTATCTCCCCAGGTCAGCGGTCTTTGTGGTCAGCATTGGTCTCTACTTGCTGTTTCCTCAGCAAGCTTTGTCATTGTCACAGCTGCCACCACCACCCCAACTTTCTCTTTTGCTCTACGATTCAGTTCTCCTAAGCTGTTTGTTCGTTTCGGCAAATATTTATATTATCAGAAATAGATATTGTGGCACTCGTGTTCTTCAGGGCATATTTTGGAAATTTTATTACCTGTGTGAGTACCACCTAAAATGCTTTCCCAGCAATGATCACTGTACTAGAAAGCCTCTAGGCTTATTTTTAGTAGAAATTTTAAAATGAGACTCAGAAAGGACTTACATTTTATCATATAAGTTCTTGGATTATGGAATCTCTAGCATAAACTCATTCTATGAAATCTGTGATTTTGTGAATTCTTTCTACCATAGAGTAATAGCAAAGTATAGTAGAAAGACCACTGGACTAAAATCCAGAAACCTGCTTTCTGAAATCCCTCCTCTACCACTCAGTAGTGTTGTGGCCTTGGGCAGTCATAGGCTCTCTGAGCTTCACTTTCCTCATCTGTAAGAATCAGGCTAATACTCCTTGCCCCATGTACCCCATAGGATCGTTATGACAGAATGTATGGAAAGCACTTGGTTAATAGCTTTTATTTTTAGAGCAGCTTTATGACTGAAGATTAAACTTCAGTTAATTCATGAATTGGGTTTTCATTTAGCCTATTGCCAAAGCTAACTGTTTAAGGCCTGCTGCCTTGGTTTTATTCCACAGGGAATAAAAACATGCTTAAATTTCACAAGTTTTCTTAGCAGGGAGCCAGACTCTGCACTTTTCTCTTACACTAACAGTTCTCATCTAGACAGAGGGGCTTAAAAGATGTTTGGCAATAGAAATGAACAGTTCATGAATTGGCTATGTAATTATTGTTCTTGTGTTGCGGTCATAAGCTAAATAGAGACTGGTCCTCCTGTGCAAACAGACATTGCTTCAGTTGTGGAGAGGAAATAAATCAGAGGAGATGGTAATAACTCTGGACAGACACAACCAACCATACCTTTAGTCTTGGGTAGCTAAGCTTACATGGTACATAAGCAGCACAAGTCAAGTGTGCTGACGGCATCTGGGGTTTTGGTAAAAATCAATTAATGTAACTTAAATGTCTTTATGTTCCCAATACTTTTTCTGTATTTGGTATGCTATGAAGTTCACATGAACTGTATTGTGTGTTTCACTGTACATTACCATTCCAAGAATACAAGTGTTTGGTAGCCAATCCAAAAAGATTCCAGCCAGATCTTTCTAGTCACAGCTGTGCCCAAAATTATTGTTGGGGTGAGTTTTCTTGCCTTCATAAATGAGAACAGCATCTCCGAAACCCTTACGCTATTTCTTCAGGTCTTCATAGATCAGAGTTGTATCTCCCTACTGCTTAAAGATTTCAGCAGGTTTGTCATTAATTCCAGGGCCTTTCCCATTTACTATGTCTTTGACTGCGACACCGGCTTCAAAGGTTGAAGCCAAGGTAAGCCATAGACTTTGCCCTTTCAGTAGCAGGTGGCCTTTCCTGGCTTGCCTTCTTGGTGTGGATGAGGGTGTGGCCTAATCTGCCTGTTTTTATTCAGTCTGGTCAAAGCAGCTGTAAGAAGTGAGGGAACATAGGACCGAGTATTTGACCCTCAGGCTCTCTTTCTCTTGATTCTAATTCTCTTGGATCTTTCATTTCCGTATATTAAGACCAGTATCAGAAATTAGTGGCTTGACTAATCCCAGGAATGAGTAAATATTGATGATTGTGCCCTCAAAGTGTATATATACACACACATAACTAGATAGCAGCTGACTGATGAGAGTTGAAAAGAAGTTTGCAAAGACCGTCATGTCTTTTGAAAGACTGACGGGGTATTGATAGCAATCAAATAGGAAAGCCGGGTCTACAGAAATCAGAAGTGAGGCTCTTTTAGAGACAAGAAGGTAGAGAGATCATGGGCCTGAGGCAAAGTAACAAACGTCAACAGGAGCAATACCATGAGTCGCCACGAATTGGTTTCTGAGTGTAGGCAGGTCCGTCCACCAGGCTTGGCAGAGCTTCCTTTGGAGATAGCAGTCATTATAAAAGTGAAGGGTCAAAAGATCTATTACTTGATGAGCCTACATAACACTTAAGAATAATTGTAAAGCATCAGAAGTGGAAGGGATCTTTGAGATCATCTACTCCAAGGCTCTCATTTTCGAGGCAAACTAAGCCACATGAGGAAAGAGAGATCTGGAATTAAAACAGATCTCCCAGCTCACAGGCCAGTATTCTTTCCATTGTATCAGCATGTCACAGAGGGAAACATAATTCTCTGTCTCCAAAGCTACAAGGCCCAGATTTAGCTATGACAGGAAGCATACTGTGTCTGTTCTGCAGAAGGCAATAACTCACTGTTCTGATTGGCTCTAGGCACACGGGCCCCATGGAGATAGTACATAGTTTTCCATAATTATCCTTAAGCTTGACCTACCAGCCTGAGATTTTTTTTTTTGCTTTTTGCTTCATGGGACTGGGGCTGTGGCCTAAACCTCTCTCCATCCCCTCCCCTTTTCAACTCTCCCCATCTCCAGACTTCAGAGAATTTATAATGTGCTCCTCCTTGTTCTTGCCTCGAAATGGTTGTGCCCTTTGGTAGAGTCGAGTCCATTTAAAGGGGAGCTTGAAAGAACCATGTGAAAGGCCTGAAAATAATGAAATGCAAACTTATGCAAAGTGGTGTGTTCACCCCTTAATTCCTCCCAATGTTTGGGGACAGTTCTGCTGTTTGAGAGACCGTGTTTAGCCATGCATGTCCTATGATCCCCTGGGGGACTTCATGCTTCAATGTATAACATAGCCATGCCCCCATATTTACTGAACAACACAGACTTCAAGAGGAACAAGCCAGTAAGGCTGACATCAAATACTTGAGGGAAGGACATGTTCAGGTCTTAGAGGGAAGGGAATCAGTCAGCCCATAAAGGTCTTTCCAGTTGATAATGAAAATGTATTTGATGGAGGCTGCCCCTAAAGCTGGGCTGGGGAACCTGTGGCCTCGAGGCCATATGTGGCCTTCTGGATCCTCGGTGCAGCCTTTTGACTGAGTCCAAGTTTTACAGAACAAATCCTTTTATTAAGGGGATTTGTTCTGTGCCATTTGGATTCAGTCAGAGGGTTCCCCACCCCTGCTCTAGAGAATGGAAGCCAGACTTTGATTGTTTTGGTCCCTTCTGGTTCTAAGAGATGACTAACTCCCCTAATCACGTACAGCAAGCCTTGGCTAACCCGTCCCTCTCCTGGAAAGGGTATATAATGCAGGGCACCATACCTGGTGGCAAAAGATATTACTGCAGCATTATCTAGCTCCCCTCTGACTGCTGGAAGACTGCTTGAATAGCCCCATCATTCAGTAGGCCAGAATGTAGCCCAGCTTAGAGATGTTACAGCAGTCAGTGATCGGTGCTTTCTTGAGGCTTCCAAAAAGCAATGCCAACAACTTCAGGTGTGAAATGCAACAATGAAAATGATAACATAGAAACACATAGCTGCATTCCAAAGGAGAGCATGCCCAAATTGAAAGTAGGATAAAACCTCATTAGTTTGGACACCCTCCACTAATTTAGAATCTGCTTCCTTCACTTGGGCTTAAGGTTACTTCTGTGCTATCAATAATAAAAGGCTTCACTAAGCAAATAAATGTCCTTTCAGGGAGTGAGGCTAATTGACTTAAGAGAATAAAACTACTTTTAAGGAAAGCTTTTAATTGTCTACTAGCAAAACATTCAGAGCAGCACTTTGTGGTTGCAAAAAAAACCCAAAGCCCTAGAAACAAAGTGGATGCCCGTCCTTTTGGAAATGCCTGAACAAACTATTATATAAAGTATAATGAAATATTATCACGCTGTAAGAAACAATGAATATGAGGAACTCAGAGAAACTTGGGAAGACTTGTATATGAACTGATGCAGAACCAGGAGAACGATGTCTGTAAGGATTCAAAAATGTAAATGGCAACCCTAAAAGGCAGCTGTACTTGGATTGACTACGGTGACCCATCTCCACTCCAGAGGACTGATGAGGAGACAGACTTTTTTGATAGAGAGGTGGTGAGCTATGGGTGTGTAACTGTGTGTACTGGGAGACACAGTGACTGTATCTGTTGGTTTTGTTTAGCTTTGTCTTTGTTACAAGGGATGGGGGAGGGAGGGGGAGGCCGGTGGCAGTGCAGAAAGGGAGATATGCAATATATCCGGAAATAACTGTGGTGTAAAAACAGAAGGCATCAAAAAACAATAGCTTGTGTTCCTGACATTTGTTTGGAACCCTTAACACAGTTTCTCCTTAGGAACAGGGTTATAAATGGCAGCCAACTACCCAGGTCATTCACAATAGCCCATTTAATCCATAATGTACCTGAATCCTCTGGTTCTAAAACCACCATTTATAACCTTGTTTTCTAAGGGGAAAAGAATTCCAAGTTAAAACTGTGGATGGCAGGAATATATTCCCCATCCCCTTTAACCCTGACGTCCCCCTTCTCTCAAAGTACAACGCAAATAACCATTCTCTTCTCTCATTCCTTACATACCATGAACCTCCTGTAGCATTGTCACTGCCAGCCTGACAAGATGCAAACCTTGGCTCTTTAACCTAGTCCTAGTCTGCCCCAAGGGACACGTGCTGCCCATCTCCAATCAGACCAGCTTATGTGGTGACAGCCATTACCAAATTGACCAACCCGTGTCTAGCACTACCTGCTATTTCAAGTTAAACAGCTCCTCACACCCAGCAGTATTTGTACCCATATGAGACAAGGTATCCTCAGGTGGTATGAACTGGAAATGGGTCTGTCTGGCTTGGCTAAATGTAAATTGTGTTCATAAGTCAGGGACTGCCTGTACTGATAATATTTTGCCAGAAAAATTGTGCTAGCTATGTGGAATCCCCCCAAAGAATGGCGACACTGTATAATCAAAGTAGCCGTGTTCTCCAAGTATTTTCAGAATGTGGTTCCATTTTGAGGGGCTGATTGATTCATGTTTTAGATATGATCTAACTTATATTAATGGGGTCCTGGTGTACTTAAAAAGTTTGGTGTAATAATGGATTTGATCTGACGTTTTTTTATTAATGGGGTCCTATTGTAATTAAAAGAGTTTTATGTTATAATGCTTTACTCTATATTAACCTTGTGAGCTGATTTCCATTATGGGCACAGTATAAATGATGGTGCCTTTAAGGAATTCGTCATTTTGACTTTGTTTGTTTGTTTTCTTCTCTTAGACTGGATCTTACCTCCCTCAAACTTACTTGGTTCGTGAAGAGTTGGTAGCCGCTGAAGAAATAGAGGACGTTTCTGATCTTGGCATCTTTATTTACCAGATTTGTGGAGGGAAGAAAACCTTCAGACTGCAACGCCGGGAGCCAATAACTGGTAGGGATCTATTTTGGTGGCATGGCCTTCCTTTTGCTGCCATTCGCATGTTGTCGATTTAACCAGCCTTTCTTCCTCCATTCACGTTTGGGCTGTGCATGTCATAGCAATTTTCCTATAGTTCTATAAAGAACTTACAGTGACTCGATTGAAACTAGTCACCGCTGTAGTTTGCTTAAGGGCTTAGAAAGTGAAAGCATTGCTACCACATCAATAGCCACTCTTCCCCTCCCTCCAGATCATTGGGTTTCCTATTTATGGGAAATACTTTTTTGAGTGTGGTTTGGGCTTTTTCGGTTTGTTTTATTTTTAAATAGTTCCACTGCAGTGCAGTTTCATGGGCCATTCAGTTGGCATGAAAAAAGAAGGACTCAGTTTCCAGTGGTGGTGAAGACTACAGAGCATTCTGTAGGAATATGTGGTGGGTGGGTGGGTGGTCTTAGAGCAATTGCTAGCAACTTGGAATCAAGAAACTCCTGTGTTTAGGAAAATGGAAGGGAGGAGGAGGAGGGACTGTTGCTAGAGGAAGCTGCTGCTACATTGGTAATACTTATGGTGTACATGCCAGAATTTTACCAGAGGCATTTAACAGCTTAATTAATTATTGCTTTTTGAATTTGCATGCAGTTTTAACTAAAAAGGGGGCTTTATGTAATTCCAAGGTATAGTGGAAAATTTACCATACTGTGTAGCTATTTAGCAAAGTGATATTTTAACACTCATTCTCCCACCTTCCCCTCCCCAGAATTAAGAATTGTTGCTTAAGTATCCAGGAATAACTACATTCTTGGACACAACCCTAAACACAGTCTCCTTTTTGGTAATTTGATCAGCGATCTTTTACTTGTTGAAGAGACTTCCATTTGGAATTCAGGCCCTGAATTATGTCTTCTGCCCCTTCCCTTCCTCCATATGTTGAAATCATGGTCATCTTTCAAATCCCAATGTCAATCCCCTTTCCTTTTGTTAACCTCCCTAACCCCAAATCATCTTTTTTTTCTTCTCTAGCACCTTCTGGTATGTCTGTATCACTTGCTGCCTTGTATTATATCGTGCCTTGTTTTTAGGCTGTTATTCCTTCCTTGAGGGTAAAACCTCTATCTTATATTGCTTCAGATCTCTCCCAGTGCCTTCATGTTGAATCACAGAATCTGAGTTTTAAGGGACAGGGGTCATCTCATCTAACCTGTATCTGAAGAGAATTTGCCTTTCCAACATCCCTGAGACAAATGATCAATCCAGTATTTGCTTGAAGAACTCAAATTAGAAAGGAATCCCCTATCTCTGAAGACAGCCCATTCTACTTTGGGATAGCTTTGATCGTTAGGAAGTTTCTTCTGCATTGAGCACCTTCTGCTAGTTCAGTTCTCTGGGGCCAAGCAGTACAAGTCTAATCCTGTTTCATAGTCATGGGAAATAGCTATCTCGTTGTCCATCCATCTTTTCCCCTGTCTCTTCTAGGTGGCTTTTTTGACTGCTGTGTCAACACTGTTGACGTATGTTAAGTTTGCAGTCCAAATAAAACCCTTAAAAATTTCACATGCCTAGTCACATCTTGTACGTATTATACTTGCTTGGTTGATTTATCTACTCTCTTTCTTCCCAGTAGATTCAACCCACTGTTCTATACTATCTATATCCTGACCATCATCTAACATTAACTAAATCAGATTTTTCCCGTCTCCTGATTTTTTAAGTGTACTACTTGTAGCTTCAAACAAGTAATAATTGATTAAAAATGTTAAACCACGTAGAGCCAGAGAGTGCTCCCTAGAGCACTCTGCTAGAGACCTCTCCCTGCAAAGTGACATCAACCCGTTAATGACTACTTACTGGGTTTGGCTACAATATAGACACAAAGACAAGATGTCACTGAAATCCAGGCACACTGTTATCTCGAGGATTCTTTAAGTTGGCCTCTTCTTGATGAAGTTGTGCTAGCTCTTCACGATCATTGCACACTTTATAATGCTTCTGAATCATCCTCTTGAAATTTTCTAGAATTTTGCCAGGAATTGACATCAAGCTCACTGGCCTACAGTTTGAAGATTCTACTCTTAACCCTTTTTGGAAAATTGAGACATCGTCCCTTGAGTTCGGAAGCACAAAATAGGGTCTCCATACCAGCTGATTGAATGACTTTTGTGAGCCAAGGGGCAATACTGGTCCTCATAGAAAGAGAAGTGCCAGGAGAAATGGGTGAAATACACCTGATTTAATTTTGACATCTAATCATGTAGCCCATGTGGGTTGAAAATAGCTTTGTTTCTAGTTTGGGCTTTAACTAAAACTTTCTCTTTTTGTTCTTTTCCATATGTGACTCAAATCTTTACTGTACAGTACTAAAGTGTAACATTATCAAATGATGTTAGTCAGTTTCAGTTTAGTTCTGCTCCTTAAGCGTGTTGGAAGATGCTATCAAAGGAGCACAGTAGAAGAGTTTTCCATTCTTCCCAGCTAAGAGTTTTGGTTTTGGAAGACAGGTGCAATATGTCTTAAAGAACAAATTAGATGAGTTCATTGAAATTGTCTCAGATTGCAATTGGTTTTATGTCCATGAGATTTAGTTTGAATGTTTACAATCAGAATTTTTAGAGCTGGAGGGACCTTGGAGATCTAAGGGAAGGTCATGTGGTGTATTGGAAAGAACCGGAGTCAGGAGAATTGGGTGCTATTCCTGGCTGAGTTTCGTGACTTTGGGCAAGTTACTTCACATTGTTTTTAAAATGAGTGGGTTGGACTAAGGTCCCTTTCAGCTCTAAGTTTCTGTTACTCCATACAGATGAAGTGGGAAATACTTGTATTTTGCTTCCAGCTATAACAAATTATTTGAATTTATAAAAAGAAATGATTGCTGCTTTGCAACAGTTTTGAGTTACTCTGTTGAATTCTTTTTCTAGAGAAAATATTTTGAATGTATAGATTTCCTAATTAAATGTTCAACTTTATTTTCACATAGGCTTCCAGAAGCGTTCTGCTGAACGATGCCTGAAGATTAGACATTTTCCCAATGAATTTGTTGTCGAGACAAGAATTTGTCGACAGTAAAAGCCTCCAAGTGAAAGAATTCACATAATCATAAAGTGGGGCTTCACAATGTGACTTCGAAATTAAATTGTGCTGTGATAATCAAAAGCCTTCTTTGTTATGCTTTTTTGTGTGTCTTGCTTATATTTTTAAAAAAAAAAAGATTCCCCACTGCAAGTTCTTGGTATACTTAGTATAATTAGCATCCGTAGTTGTTTGAAATTAACATAGAAAATAAGCAAACTTAATCATTGACTAATATAGACTTTAGCTTTTTCTAGTAACCACATAAAATAAATGTTAGGTAGCATCTTGGTAAGAATAAACTCTGATCTTTTTCTTAAGAAAGGAAATCCCAACCAGTATAAAGTTATGTTATTTGGTTTTTGCCCATGCTATATAATTCTCAGAGTGCTTCCTCTGGCTTTTAATTAAAAAAAATGTTAAATACAGATAAGATTTTGTCAGGCATGTAAAACTACCTAAGGTTGCGTACCTTAATTTGGGGGGGTTCCATTTTGCGCAATTTATTGTATTTTACAATTGTCTGTATTTGGTAACTTCCCTGAATTCTTCAAAAGTTAAATCTTTTACCTGTCAAGTGTTCTTCAGCTCACCGGTTATATTCATTTACAGATACTTTGAAGAAGTTTTTATCCAGTCTATTTGCTTCTAAAATTTTTTAACAACAACTTGTTCTTAATTCCAGGAAGGCCCATTTTATGAACACGATTGTATTCATAAAGTTCCAACTCCTCTGGCCTATATGTAAACTTTTTAGATTAGCAGAATTTCTTATGAGCAAGTCATTATCACTGCGGTCTGTTTTTAATAAACTGATTCTTCTTCACTGAGATCTGTAGCGTAAATCCAGCAAAGAATTGTATGTGTACTACACACTGTAAAGGCATTTATGTGGGTACATAAATTTGATACCCTTCCAATAAATGTTTCTCCAAAAGAAGTGTTACTTTTATTTCATCACAGATGTTACATTTGGGGCACAACAAACAATTCAGTATTTTGTATCTAGCTAAGATGAGAATTCTAACATTTGTACTTTTATGTAACCTGTTCATCTTTATGGAACATTGTCTCCCAAACCTTTTGCCTACTACTCCTTCCCCCTGCCCCAGCCCTCAAGCTTTCAAATTCCAGACTCCCCTTGAGTCTTCATTTGTTCTCCCTCTACAAATAGTCCATGGTTTGTGTGCTCTCTATCTTTAGAGTATCTGCAGGCTTCAAGTCCTCCAACCTTTCTCTCCACATAAGGAAAATAAATGTCTATGTAGCTACAGTAGGTCAATAAGAGTAAGTTTGCCAGTTGAAGCCCAGCCAAGGCAGCTGCTCTTCTCAGAGCCTCATGTGGGGTGAGCCCTGCTGGTCATTCGCCATAGGGTATAGACTTTCCTCCCAAGTTGGCCTCATACCAAGGTGGCTAATACTGTAATCTATTTCTGTTGTGCCTAGGATCACGTTGCCTTGTTACTGTTCTGACCCCTCATAGTATCTATGTTCCTGTTTTGATAGGGGTGTCTTCCTTCTGATCCTTTATAATTTCTTTGTACTACAACTGTTCTGAGAGCACTAATCCTCATGAACAGATTCTCATCACTCATATTTGAAGCCTAAATCAGATGATATTCACCCCACTTAGAATGGCACCATCCCATCCCTTTATATCTGAGATTTTAACTTTTCACTGGTTATTTAAATGAAGAGGGGGTATACGAGTATCTGTAACAAACCTACCAAAAATAGCTTTATCTTTTCTTTGAATGGAGCCTATGACTTTCAAAAACTAGTAGTCTTGACCATTATATTCCTAATTTTCTTTAGTATGAATCTCATTCCCCACATTTTATGGCCAAGATAATTACATTACTTCGGTGTTTCTTTGCTATGTTTATATTGCATTTCTTCTCGATAGTTTGAAAGTGTCTTAAAATGCAGCCTAACCCTAGCCTCAAAACTGTTTCATCAGCAGCACAATAAACATTTTTTTGGTGAGGCAATCAGGGTTAAGTGACTTGCTCAGGGTCACACAGGGTGTGTGTAAACATAAAATGTGTGTAAAAATAAACAGCTCAGCAAAACTAACCAAGTCACTTGCTCAGGGTCACACAACTAGTAAGTGTCAAGTGTCTGAGGCCACATTTGAACTCAGAACCTCCTGACTCCAGGGCTGGTTATCTGTTTACTGCGTCACCCAGCTGCCCCTGTCACAATAAACATTTCTCAAGGATCCTTAGGGTATATGATTCCTTGTATAACCTTTGGAGGTTATAGAGTTTGTCTCCACAAAAACTCTAGCTATAGATGCTTACAAGCTAAGGCAGTCAAAACTGACCAACACTAGACTGGAGCCATTTCACCACTGAAGTCAAATTTACTGTTTCCAGATTTTGTGTTAAATGATTTAAGTGGGATATATATTTATGAATAGAATTTACCACAAGATAAAAAGATGTATTTGAACAAATGAGAAAACGGCAAAAACCAGGTAGTAGGCACTTATAATGATCCCCTCATTTGTACTTGGAGAAATCTTTCTGTAGAAGAAAATGAGGGGGACGCACTTGGTTAACATTTACATCGCTTTTATCTTTTTCCTGTGGATTTTTCAGCCTAGGTTATATCCTCTGTAGTGTGAGTTTGAGAGCTGGTTCTTATCCTTTTAACTCCAAATACTGGTAGTAAGAATTTTAAATTTTATTTTCCCTGAGGTTTATAGATTTCCATGCAAATCCAGATATTATTTTTAAAAGTTATTTATAAATTGTATAATTGAGACAAGGACAGTATTTTACCCCGATCTTTGTACACTTTCAGAAGAATAGCCCCATTTAATAAATCAACTGTGCCAATCATATGAGAGGATAAGCATTCTTCCCTTTTTTGTTTTCTTCACTGAGAAATCTGAACCAAGTTCAGTATCCATTAAAGACAACTACAGCTACCTATTTAATAGGTATTTTCCCACAGGAAGTGTTTTAAATGGCAGGAAGGGAAAATGTGAGACTAGCGTAGGGTGGGAAATGGTCATTAATCTGATTAATCTGAGGTCTTTCATTGGCTCTTACATTTTGTTCCCTCTCTCTGGTCAAGTGAACGTCCTCTGCCTTACAGGGATGTTACAAGGAAGCCCTTAGTCAACATTAAAGCCCTATGCTTTATTAGTTTTATTGATCTCTTTTTTTTTAATATCACCTTTACCCCCAGATATATCCCTTTCCTTCCTTACGCAAGAGATCCATCCCTTTGGAAAAAGAAGAAAAAAATAAACATCTCAGCAAAACTAACCAACAGATCCAATGGACGCTGATAGCTTACATAATGTTCCACACTCTTTAAGAAAGAGAGGGAAGTACATTTTTCTCCTCTTCTCCTAGGACTGAACTTAATCATTATAATTACACAGCACTCTTTTTTTAATTCTTCCTATTTACAGTGCCATCATTGTATTTGTGGTATTCCTGGTCCTGTCTATTTCACTTTACATCAGTTCGAACAAATCTTATATAAATCTCTCTACTTCAGCTTTGACTTGGTATTTATTGTTACTGTTGCCTACAAAATAACATTAAATCAGCTTTTAAAAAATCATTTAAAAATCAATTTGTACCCCTAAGTACAGGTTTTAAACAGTCCAGATTTTTTTTCTTTTATTGCTAGGCAAGAGAATCATATCTGAAAGAGACCTCTAAGAAATTATTTATTTTGTGCTCTCTATGTGAATACATGAGATAATAAGGCTGATGGTTTTTCTTTAACACTCATGCACCAGAACTTAACTAAATGAATGTCACTACCTTCAAAATAATCACCCTGAAAAGCTATCCATTTGTTCCCAAAAAGCTGCTATTGTTCAGAGTAATTTCAGAACTCTTGGAGATTAACTTTGGTGCCTAGTCTTTTGAATATTCTGAGGCACTAAATCTTTGACTTCTGACTGATTCTAAAAGGAACACCCACCCTTGAAGACCATGCAGAACCTGTTCTTTTGAATTAGTTGAGTAATCTATTTGGATAATTCAGCTTTTGCCTCAAAATGAGGTATAATTGTCAAGTAGCACTAGTATTCTGAGGTATAGCATAAACTGCCTAAGAATTGGGAAACCCAATGTGCTCCTTTGTGACCTAGACAAATCTAACATAAAATATATTTTTAAAGTAAGTTAAGGACCTGAGTAGAATTTTAGAAAAGTTCAATATGATAGCTCTCTGGCAATTATTCAATGAGAATAGAAAAGAGAATATACTTGTTAGCATGGTGCCTTTTATAAAAATGACCATGTACTAAGGCATAATAAAAACCTATAAGCAAATGCAGAAAAGCAAAAATATTAAACATATGCTTTACTAACTACAAATCAATAAAATTATATTCGATAAAGGGCCTTTGAAAAACCATTAAAAGAAATTTGAGACTAACTTAATTCCAAAGAATTTTGTTTAAAAAAAAAAGAAAAAGCCAAATACTCAAAAAGTATATACTTTGGAAGAAAAAGAATTCACAACAATAAAGGGGAAATAAAGAATATTATTAGAAACCATTCTGCCAAATTAAATACCAATAAAACAGATTGCAAATGAAAAGATAAATATTTTTAAAAAATATGAAATGCCCAGAATAACAAACAATAAGTAGAGAATTTAAATAACCCAATCTCAGAAAAAAATAATTGGACAAGCAAGTCATAAATGAACTCTCAAAGGGAAAAAGAAAAAAATGAAATGAGATGGATTTACAAGTGAATGATATACAATATTAAAAGAACAATTAGTGAGGATATTATACAAATTGTTTGCAAAAATAGAGAAAGTATCCTACTGGACTCCTTCAATGAAACAAATGTGGTCCAGATACCTAAACCAGGGAGAGATAAAGCAGAGAAAGAAACCTAAAGACCAATATCTTTTATGAATGTTGAAAAATACATTAGCAAAGAGGCTATGAAATAAGAGGAAAAAGATTATATATTGTGACCAGGTTGGAGATTTATACCAGGAATATAGAACTGGTTTAATACTAGGAAAACTATCAATGTAATAGATCAAATTAATAATAAAACAATACAAATCACATGATTTTTATCAATAGATATAGAAAAAACTTTTAACAAAACACAACACCCATTTTTTTTAAAAAAAGGAAAAATATAGGAATAAATGAACCTTTTCTTAATATGGTAAACAGTGTCTATCTAAAACCAAGAGCTATAATGGAGGAATACTAGGAGATTCTGCTCTAGCCTTAATTTCCAGCACAAGCTAGGATGTCTACTATTGCCACTAGGATTTGAAATAGTTTTAGAAATCGTAGGCATAACAATAAGATGAGAGTGAGAAATTGAGAGAATAGCACAAGCAAAGAAGAAACAAAATTATCTTTTTGCAGATTGATACAACACTAAGAGAACTCTAGAGAGACAACTAAAATATATTAAAACATTAACTTCAGCAAAGTAGTATGAAATAAAATAAATGTGCAAAATCATCAGTTTTCTGTATATTATCAACAAAACTACCAACAAGAGGATTTAGAAAAAAAAATTGCATTCAAAATATCCCTTGAATGCATAAAATACTTGGGAGTCAACTTACCAAGATACATGTGAATTATATTAACACAACCACAAAACACTTTACAGGAATAAAGGTAGACATAAAAATTGGCAAGATATTAATTGCTTATGGTTAGGTCACAATAAAAAAGTACCTAAAGTTATTTACAGATTCAGTGCCATACCAAACTACCAACAGGTCACTTGACAGACCTCTACAAAATAAAAATAAAATTATTATTATTTATGGCAATATGAAAGATGATGAATTTCAAGGGATAGATTCTAAGAAATCTGAAATAAATCTGAATTGATGAAGAATGAAGTGAGCAGAACCAGGAGAACTGTATTTATACAGTGACAATATTAAAGAAAATAACTGAAAGATGGAAGGACTTTGATCAATATGGTGACTAATTATGATCCCAAAAGATGGGCAGTGAAGCACACTTCCCACTTCTTTGTAGAGAGGTGATAGACTAGAGCTGCTGAACGAGACATATTTTCAGACGTGACCAATGTATGAATTTGTTTTGCTTGACTATACTTATTTGTTAAAAAGGAAGTCTTTTTTGGGGGGGAGGAGGGTGGGAAGAGTTATTGGGGGAGTATAATGGTACAAAAAAACCCATTAATACAACATTAAAAAAATACACAGAAGAGAGCAGAAGGAAGTTCCAAAAAGGACACAGACAAGCAAAGCACTGTTGTTACTATTATGTTAACTTTAATATATACTTAAAAAAACAAGCGGCACAGAATAGAGAGTTATGGTTTCATATACAATCCTTTCTCTGTTCTTTGTATATGGAATGTTCATGTTTGTTGATGTTTCATTCATAATAAAAAAGAAAATTTTTAAGTAAAATGAAAATATACAAAATAATAAACTGGCTCTGAAGATAATTTCAATGGAGGGCTTCCAAACATGCTTTGAACAATGGCAACATCTATTTGTGTTTGCTAGGATTGCAGATTTAGAGCTAGGAAGGACCTTAAAGGTCTAGTCCAACCCCTCATTTTAGAGATACAGACATTAAGGGGCAGCTAGGTGATGCTACAATGGATAATGCACCAACCCTGGAGTCAGGAAGACCTGAGTTCAAATCTGGTCTCAGACACTTATTGTGTGACCCTGGGCAAGAAGAAAGAAAGAAAAGGGAGAAAAGGAAGGAAGGAGGGAAGGAGGGCAGGAGGGAAGGAAGGGAGGAAGGAAAGGAGGGAGGAAGGAAGGAAGGAAAAAGGGAGGGAAGGAGGGAAGAAGGAAGGAAGGAAGGAAAAAAAAAGAAAGACCCAGGTCTAGGTTCAAATCTTGTCTCTGACTCATGATGGCTGTGTGACCCTGGGCAAGTCACTTAACCTCTTAATGCTCTAGGCAGCTAGCTCTCTAAGATGATAAAATGAAGGGAAAGTGAAGAGCTGCATTGGTAGGAGCTTATTCATATGGGAGATTCCTTCATCAATAAAACCACAGGACTAGTCCCTATCCATACGAGCAAATATTCTATTTTATAAACTCAGAATTTAGCTCATTGAATTTGCAAAAAACAAGAGTACCTAAAGAAGTCACTGGAGACGATGGCTTCCCTCTCCTCTTTTGTCAAGGTTGAGTCCTGGGTAACTTTTAGAGAGTACCTGTAGCACAGGTACCTAGTAAAGGCCAGTTCCTCCTGACCAGCATCATAAAACAAATACCTACTGCAGTTCTGGCTTCTCTTCTATACAAATTGCCATGTAGGCCATTCCTGTGTGTGTACCCCATGTCTCTCTCCCCATCGACCTGTGTACCTTTCCCCTCTTGAGTTAGAATTAGACTTTCAGTTGGCTTTAAGTACAAGAGAAGCCATTTCCTAATCTGAGCCCCTTGAGGAAGCCATCCCACCATTATTAAATTTGTGTAGTTGTACCAGTCTGTCTGTCTGTGTCTCTCTGCCCATCTGTCACACTCTGTCTGCCTGTCTACATCTCTGCCCATCTGTCGCTATCTGTCTGCCCGTCTATTGGGCTCTGTCTACGCCTGACCACATTCCTGTGGCCAAAAAAAATCATCACCTGGTGGCCAACCTTCTGGTGATGAACATCTCCAAATTTAGCGAGGTTGATACTCAGATGACAGCCTGTTTCCAGGCACTGCAAGTCTTCCCAGCTTGGTCCAGCCTGTCAGAGCTGGAGTTCCACTGTTATAGCCTTCAAGAACTCAGGTCACGTCCATTCCATACAAAGACATCAGAGAAGGAATTCAGCATAGGATATGCTGCAACACAGTTAGACATTTAGACGTGTGCCAAAGAATGAGAGCAGGCTGTTTATGGGGCATATTTTGTAGAACATTATCCAAAGCCTATTGGAATTATGATACAACATTCTTTTCCACTTTTGTTATTAAGCCTCATGCCTTGATTTATTCATTTATTTTTGGTCTGGTCTAGACCTATGATTTCAATGGTGTAGAAAACTCCTAAAGTGGAAACACCCATCAATGAAGATTGGAGCCTGTCTGTAATTTGGAGAATTGTCTGGAGTTACTTGCCCACTGTCCCAAAGCTAGTTTGTCACAAGCAGAACTCAAAAGCGGGTCTTCGTGTCTCTATGGCCACTCTGTCTGCAACTCTATCCCAATGCTTTTGTAATAAAAATGAAAATGATTTAAATATTTGCCCTCTACAAAGCCTTTTCCTTTTAAAACAATTACCTAGGAAGTTAGAAATTCATCATCCTTTTCTCTTTTAAATTGCCATGGAATGCTGCAAAGGGTTACCGATTTGGAACTTGAAGGGATTTTTGGAAGTCTCGCTTTTCCCCTATTCTAGTGCTTGGATTACACTAACCCTGTAATCCTTATCAGTTTTTAAGAGTTTCTTTCTAGATTAAAGGTAAAGTCAACTATTGGTCATCTGTGGTAATGGAGGATCAGTGGGATGGTGTGGCTAATGAAATCCAAAAATCTCCAATTAAATATTTTATTATAACTGCTAATAAGTAGCAAAATAATCTGATTTCCTTCACATGTGTCTACATGACGCTCAAAATGTTTGGATGTAAAACAAAAACTCCAGTCAATTATTTATATATTTTGTGTGCCTGACTCCAAACATCTAGGTATTTGGAGAGAAAGGGGGTGCTTTTAGACTGACTATTTTATAATGCTCATGGGAATGTCTGGTGGGGGCAGAAAAATAGCATGGGAAGATGAGCAGTAAATTTGGAATCCTCAAAATTAGATTCATATCCCAGTCCCAAGTCTTCCACTTACTAGTTGACCTTGAAAAAGACACTTTCCTTCTCTGGGACTCGATTGCCTTCTCTGTAAAAGGAGAGTTAGATCAGGCTAGGTGGTCTCTAAGAATGCTTCCAGGTTCCGTTTTGTAGGCCTAGCCCTTCTCATTTTGCTCATGCCTGCCATCTGGTGGAAGTGCTGATGACTGGGGGAAACTACCCAAAGACTAGCAGCAAAGCCGAAGACAAAGCAGGGGAAGTCAATCTAGGAATGAGTTCATCACCAACGCCAAAGAATCAAAAGTCAGATTATTTGTAAAACATCTTTTTATACCATCTAGAGTTTCAAATCCGGAAGGGAACTCAAGAGTCTCGTCTAGCCCCCTCATTTTACAGAGAAGAAAACTGAGGGACGGGGAACGTGACTTGCCCAAAGGCAGTGAGTCAGTATCAGAGTAAGGACAGAAACATAGGTCTTCTGATTTCTGGTTCTTTTTCTTTCTGTTCTGCAATGCTGGGTGAATGATCCCATATGCCTCCATTTCTGCTAAATTATAAAGCAAGTGTTAGAACAAGAGCTTTTATTTTAAAATATGAATGAGTGGTAGGTTGGCAAATATAGAAACAATAATATGAGAAGAAAAGATTAAAAAAAAACCCAAACTGAAATAGTTCTGTGATCTAATCAATGTGGGTATTCCATCCAACAATGTAGATCATAGCCCAGCCACACCTACCCATCCCAGGAGACTCTTTTTTTAGAGTCAACAAACAATGAATACAGTAGAAGCTTGTATTTTCTACATTTTTCCGTCAGCTATGTGTTCTACTGTATAATATTGCTTGCAAAAGCTTACCTGTCCCCTTCTAATACCCTCACCAAAGAAGTCCTCAAAGAGTCAGTTAATTATTCTCATTAAAATTCTATAGATGGAAAAGTAAGCAAATAAATCCCCAACCGTTGATGTTTTCTCAGTCAACTTTCCTTGGCATTAATAAAGTCCAAGATTTTTTCCTCTTCCTTGCTATCTTCCCCTTCTTCTTTCAATGTCTTAAAAGTGATCTCTTAATGCCTCATAATCATGTTACTTCTATCACAGACCTCCTCAGTATATACTTGGCCTAGTCAGCTGTTTTCCCCATCTTTCTAGTCCTATTTCTACTTCTTTTTACGAGCACATTCAGGACCAGGATGTTAAAGTCCAAGCATGGTAGCTACACTGTTGTAGTTAATAAAAAGAGTTTGCCATAGAAATCTTTGGAGATCCTTTTTATCTTGTCTGGTTGTTGTCTTCCTTCCAGATTCAACCTTAAATGCCCCAGAATAACTTTTCTTAGTTGGGTCTTTTGCTAAGCTTTCTCTAAACTGGTTTTACTCTTCACTGCTTCTCTCTGTTTTATGAGGTGATACTGCTCATAATCTTCCACTATCCTTCTCCATAAGATTTTACATACAAGTTTATGTTTTAAGCCAGTGTTGCCCTTGGCTGCCATATCTCCGGCTTGGCAAGTAAGTCAAATGTTTGCTGGCGAAGGCAGCCTTTAGGCTCTCTTGGACTCCTTGTTACCACAGTTGATTTCCATCAGTTGAACTTCTGTATGAGATTATTATAATCAATGTCATTGTCCCAAATTTTTAAAATCTTGAACGATTGTATTGTCTAGAAATGCTTGTCAATTATGCGCTGTTTCCAAGACCCCCTTTGAACTTCTTTTCAATGTATTTAACATGCATTTGTTGGTGCTGTCATTGTTATCTTTAATTATATAATTGCATCTGTATGAATATCATTCTTTTTGCTTCTTTCTTCATTCTGCATCTCTTCATAGGTCTTTGCATATTTTTTTGAATTTTTAGATGCATTGTTTCTTATGCCAAAATAATATTCCATTACATTTTCATACCAAAATGTGTCCTGTTATTCCCTAATCATCTGGCTTGTTTCCAGTGTTTTGCTAATACAAATTGCATTGCTAGGAATTTTTAACAGGTCTGCTTTTCCCTGCCGGTAGTCACCTTAGGGTATAATCTCAGTTGTGGTACCACTGGGCAAAGGTTTACAAATATTCTTGTAATTCATATAATTCTATACCACTTTCAAAAAAGGTTGAACCAACTCACATCTTCACCAGTAGCGTGTTACTGTGCCTGTTTTATTATAGCCACACCAGCAATGAATCTTGTCATATTTCATTATCTTTGACAATTTGATGGGTATAGGCAATGAAGTAAAATCCTGATTTTCAAAATGTGCATGTTTCTAATTATTAGAGATTTTATCTTTTATTTTTTTTATTCTGTATTTGACAAACACCGAATGAAATGTGCATTTCCACATACATTGTAGAACAGAAGGCAGGGACTGTATGTGACACTGCCAATCGCTATTAAGTAGAGTTTTAAAAAAAAGCATATATAAATTCAACATGTAACTTTCAAAGCTATCCTGCTTGTCTGTGTTTCCATTATCTCCTCTCCTCTATCTCTAACACCCTCTCCTTCCCAATTACTATTTTAAATGTTTTCATGTGTTTGATAATTTGTACATCTTTTGAGAACTGCCTTCTATTGGAAAATGGCTTTTAATCTTATAAATTTGTGTCAGTTCCTTATAGACTTTAGATGTCAGACTTTTACTGGAAATATTTGAGGCAAAAATTTTATCTGATATGCTACTTTCTTTACTTCCTTCTGCATCTCTTTTCATTGTGCAAAAGCACTTTTTATTCTTATATAATCAAATTCATCTATTTTGCCTCCTTTATAATATCTGTTAAGTCATAACTAGTTAAGAATGTATTTCCTCTCTACAGTTTAAGAAAAGACATAGCAGAGTACCCTATCATTCTCTAATTTTCTTCATAATGCATTTTTAAAATATTTAGATCACTGATACATTTGGAATTTACTGCAGTGAATGGTGCAAAATATTGCTGTTCTGCTTTCAATTGTTTTTCAAATCTTGATCCAGTTTTCTTACGAATTTTTGTTGAATAACGAATACTCTCCTGGGTGTTTTATAATTCTGGATTTAATGAACAATAGAATGTACATGTATAGAGATGTTTAATAAATACCAATAATAGATCACCATTTAATAAGGTCTACTCTGTGCTAAGCATTGGGGATACCGAAAGAGACCAAAAACAGTCCCTGCTCTTGAGGAGTTTATAACATATATATGGATAGATAGATAGTTACACATGTCCACTTCACACAGTACTTTGCCTTATTTTGCTGACTCACCCATATATATGTATATGTATATATATGTGTGTGTGTGTACTGTATGTGGTTCTCACTCAATATTATGTAATCTAATTCTCTATGTTTTTCTAGTCTCAGAAAGTTTAGACACTTACGACTTCATAGAATAATTTGAGATCCTGGAAGTACAAATCCTCCTGTAAAAATATTCCTTTAATATTCTTGACACTTTGTTCTTAACACATAAATTTATTATTTTTTATCTAGTTTTGTGGGATTTTGCTCAGTATAGCATTAAATCCATAGATTTCTTTGGTTAATTGTCATCTTGACTATATTAATTTGACATAATCATGAACGTTGGAGTTCTCTCCAGTTGTTTACTTTTTCGTTTCTATAAAAATGTTTTATAGTTGTCTTTATATAAGCCCTGTGGCTTTGTAGAGTAATTTCCAGCCATTTAATATATCTCTAATCGTTATTTGGAATACTTTTTGTACCATTTGTTCTCTTGGGGAGATGATATATGGAAATGTTCATCTTTCATCTTGCACCTTTGCTAAAGTAATCTATTACATAACTTAGAAAATTTGTTTTGCTGCTTTCTCCAAAACAAACCATCATATATCATCTACAAATAGATATTGAACAAAACAACTTGAAACAGACATGGTTCTGGCCTTGTAGGCACTTACCAGTTGCAAATAACAGGGACATGAAAGAACATTGCAAGAGTGTTCAGATGCAGAGAGTACTGAGTGTTCTCAGGAAAAAAAGACTGACTCCTCTGGCCATTTTGCACAGCACTTTGCCTTATTTTGCCAACAGACTCTTTCTTTTTCATGTAGCATTACCATCAAAGGGATCTTAAAATGAATTTTCACTTGAGAAAGAGAGGCAAATATCATTAATGCAGTGGCTTGGTGTTGTTTCCAAATACCTGTAAGTCAATATAGCATCTTTACTGCCCAGAAGTTGGACACCAAGTTTTAGGTGGTTGAGAAACTCACTTAGAACCACTGTAGGGGATGGATGCAGAAGTAAGCCTATACATAGGAGGGAGTTTTTCAGAGACGATATTCTTTTTAAAAATTAAAATGTATAATAATCAGAGAAATATCTTCTGGTAAGCAAGTAGTCTCTCCTGCAGTGCCTCTGCTTCCCCCAATTTAATTGGCACTTTGGGCTCTTTTCAACAATTAAATTCAACCTTTCAGGACCCAATTTACTTCCTTATTATAGAATTTCCCTTTCATACTCCTTGGTAAAGAAGACGGCTGTAGCCTCTGGGCTGCTGGGGCTTTGCACCTAGCAAACAGGGTAAGCGTGTCATTCCTAAATTGTCACTTCTCCCCCCTTTAGAGATCACCAGCTGGCTGATCCCCTTTCGGATTGGTCCGAAAAAAGAAACCCAAGCTGAAGAAAGACAGTTTGCTCAGTTACAGGAGACAAAAGGGGAAACAGGCTTTGTTAGAGCCCACAGGTCATTCGGTGACTAGAGACATGGCTACTTTGTAGGGAAGTGCTTTCCAATTTGGGTCCTGAGAATACTTGTACATTTCTGCTTTCGATCCCTACCTTCATTAATAAAAACTGCAGAGGTTGGGGGCGGGGGTGCCACGTCTGACAGGAATGAAGAGGACCATCATTTGAGAGATATCTTTGCTTGAGCCTTACTTCCCTACTGAACTACATGTTACATGAAGGCCGGAATCCAGTATTGTCTACACTTTGGCTTCTTAATCAACACCTAGCCTAGGCTAGTGCTTTGCACACAGTGCTGGATATTGCTGAATAAATGAATGGCACAGATTACTCAGGAAGCTATTCCACCCAGGGAGGTTGGAGGGAAAATGTATGTAGAGGGAGGAGGAAATGGACTCTGTGGCATAGGCGCAGGACTTGGCAGCACAAGACAGGAGGTAGAGTGCGCTAGACTTAGAGTCTGAAAGGTCAAATCCCATCTGGGTCACTTCCTAACTATAGAAGCAAGGGCAAGTCACTTGCCCTTGTTAAGCCTCAGTTTTCTCATCTGGAAAATGGGGAGAAGAATGTCTGTAGTACCCTACCTCACAGGGTTATTGTGAGACTCACATGTGATAATATATGGAAGACACTTTTAAACGCTCAAGGCCCTGCATCAATGTTAGTCCTTATTATGTTGTTTTTATGACATCCTAGCAACAATCTTTTGCCCTGGGACTCAGAGATGATTTTTAAAGGTTCTAATCAACATCCAACAGGCATTTATTGAGTACCTACTATGTGCCAGGCACCTGTGCTAGGCACTGAAAATGCAAATAAAAAAATAGTCCCTTCCTTCAAGAGCTTATACTCCAGTGGGGTGGGGTAGGGAGAATATAACACCTAAACAGGAGGCGCGATCAAGGAAGGGAGGTTTGGTCTAGGTAGTCACAGGGATTGAGTGGAGCCATTGGGAAGTAGATCGGCACTCCCTTGGATGAATGAAAATGCGCCTCAACTTGCTTATTAGCAATGGTAATTAGTGGGTTGAGGTGCATTTTCACTCACCCAGTCAGGACAGCTCATCCCCAGAGTAACACTAAGAGTGGGGGGAGAGGATGCCTTTGGAGGTCCTAGTCTAGATGGCTGCTATTTTTAACAGGGAGAAGAGGGTCAGTGACAGTGTAGATTGCAAGATACTCACACTTCAGGGGCAGTTAGGTGGTACGGCAGTGGGTAGAGCACCAATCCTGGAGTCAGGAGGACCTGAGCTCAAATCCGACCTCAGACACTTACTAGTTGTGTGACCCTGGGCAAGTCACTTAACTCTGATTGCCTCTAAAAAACGATACCTACACTGGGTAGGGTCAGGTATTCTGATAGATGGCAATGACAGGGTGGGATGTAAAGTATGGTTTGGGGCCAGCTAGATAGAGACTACCGATACTCTTTGCCTTCTAAAACTATAACACATCTCCTGTTAGGGAGGTTAGATCAAAGCCTACGCTAACATCAGAACAAAGATGAGTTTCCAGCTTTGGCACAGTAGAAATTGTACCAGATTTGGGGTCATGAGACTTGAGTGTAGTCAGTGAGAAATAAGCAGGGCAACTTTGTGAATGGCCCTGGGGAAAAATCGAGACCAGGGAGGCAAAGTTGCTTGCCTAAGGTCACAATGTAGTTTGACTAGATGATTCCACTGTTTTTGATCCATAAATAGGGTACCTTAATGAGGAAGACTATTTTGTTTCATTAATCATTGGAAAGCATTGGTCATAAATGTTCTTAAGAGTAGTGATTTCATAATTCTTGTGTAACAAGGGCCAGCCCAGGGCCATTCACAAAGTTGCCCTTCTTACTTCTCACTGACCACAGGAGTCTCAACACTTGAGCACATCATAGGTGACAAACTTGTTGCCTGCTTCTGGCCATATGATCACTTAGCACAGAAAGGACTCAAGCAGTTAACCCTAGACGGTCCCTTGTTCTTCTCTCTATCCCATGACAGTGGCAGAGGGTGGAGTGTTCTATCACTTAAAAAGAGATCCTTTCTGACTTACTCTCTTCCTTTGACTTCCATGTGGTGAGTAGATCTCTCTGTCACTAGACTTTCTATGAAGGGTTGAGGATGAGGAGTGCTCTTCTTCAACTTGTAGCTACTCCCTCATGGATCATGGAATTAACAAATCAAGCTTGTGCCTGGGCTGCCTGCCTTCCTTGTTTCTCCTTTCCTAGGTAGGGAATCAAACACCGTTTTCAAGGCTTAAAGACCAACTTGTGAGTTAAAGAGGTCTGGAGATCCATTAGGTCCAGCTGATTGGCATCAAGGACAGTTTCCTCACCAGAGAAAATTATTCAGTAAGATGACCATGAGTTGTTTGGACAGTGCAGAAGTGAGGTGAAATGTGGTCATGCCTACAGAATGCTCTCACAAACTGCTTTACGTTCTGATGAGGTTTAAGTATCAGTCTCCCAAGCTATTAAACAGTAGTTAGAAGTTAAGCTACTGAATCCTGTTTCAAGTTATTCTGTCAATGTGGGCTTTGAATCTTTTAGCAGTTCTTGACCTATAGGAAATAAATACCTGTCCCATATCTGATTCATATTGTATATTGAGTACCTTTCTACTCTCCACCCTACTTACCTTTGGGAAGACCCTAGACTCTAAACTTAAGCCTTAAGCAATTTTCCCCTAGGTTGGGGAATGTAAGTAGCCAAAGAATGTGAGGAAAAGGAGTTTGACCTCTCTTCTAAATGGCCATACTCCCCTACGAGTGAACTTGGCCCAAACTATGTGCATGAGTCTATAGTGGAGAAGAAAGTGGTTGCAATACCCTAGTCCTTAAGCCCCAGCAGTAGTTTCTTAATGTTAAATTTGTTTTCCTTTGTATTATGTATCAGAAACTAAAGCTGAAAATCCCAGCTAATCTTGCTAAACTGTTGTGTTAAATCTTTCATTTGGCTCCAATGCAAAATTCCACCAGGAGGTGGCTCTTGTAGCAAATACAAATAAGTTACATCAAATAAAGCCATCATTTGATAGTTTTAACTTTATCACGTTCAATATAATTCATCTCCAGAAGCATATGCTAGGCATTGGGAATAGAAAAATAAAAATGAATCAGTCCCTGCCTTCAAGTAGCTTACATTCTACATGAATTGAATGAAAAGTGTCAATTACCTTAGTCTGCACTATAAAACCTGCCAGGAAAATAGTTTCAAGTGCACATGTAAGCATTCAGGTCACTAGTGTTTTAGCAATACCAAAGGATCCTTTTCTATTCATAAATCCTGGGCTCTTTATTTTACATCATCATCATTATCAACCTCTTAGACCAGAGATAGGGAACCTATAGCCTTGAGGTCACATATGATCCTTCAAAGGGCCACATTTGAGGGCCACATGTGGTGTTGAGGCTGCAGGTTTCCCACCCCTGTTAGACTAACTGAAGTCAAGAGAGGCATCAGTATCCTCACTGAGAAACGAGGGGTGATAATAATAAAAGTGAAAGGCATTGGGGCAAAATAGATAGCGAGCCAGCCTCGGGGACAGGAAGTCAATGAGTTAAAATCCTGCTTCTGGCATATCCTGGCTGTGTGATCCTGAGCAAATATTTTAACCTCTCAATGCCCTATGCAACCCTCTAACCTGCTGATCTGCCTGGGCCAAGAAGTTACCACACACAATGGGACTCCTTACACTTGTGAAATCACAACTACAGACCAAGACAAAAATCATAATCATCATCCCTACTCCTTTTATCGAACCACGAAAGGCAGTTATTTTATCCATCTCTGCGATAGTTCATTGAACTTTAAATGTAAAACAATTATAATAACAGCACAGCTACTGTCTCAGGACTTTTCTTATGTGAACTCCATTAAAAAGATGAGAATAAGATGATGATACTTCATAAAACAGGCAACAAAAACAGCACTGCTATTTGAAATAGTTTTGAAAAGGAGACGGGAATACTTAGACTGGAATTTCAAAAAGGCCTTTTTAAGTTTGACATGATGAATCCAGTAACAGAACTATTATGCCTAAACAAAATAATTTTGAGTAGCTGATTTTCTTCTATAGCCATCATGAACAAATGTATTCTCCCATAGCATTTGACAGAAAGTGTAAAAATATTTTAGGACCAGCACTCAGTAGGCATTGCTATGGTAAGAACCAAAGGAGGAAAAGGGAAAGTATCAAGGAATACTCCTAAGGATGGATATCAAGCACCACTGAGGCAAAGACAATGTAAGAGAGCTATCAAAGAAGTGCAGAAAGGCATTAGATTGCACCAATATCTAGTTGATACATGTGGTAAAGTATGTGAATGCCAAATTAGCCAATTAAATGTGATAACAATAACCACGTGGAAAGGAATACAGAAAGCAAAAGCATTTAAAACACTGGATTCCATGAATCAACAAATGAAAACAAAAATCACAAGGTGAAGGTAACACATAGAGACAAAGCAGCACAAAGAACAAAGTAAACAATTCAACATCACTCAAAAAATCTACTATAGAGACTTGAGAATTTTTTTAAAAGAGGCAAGAGACAACCCTCAAAGAAGGAGGATGAAGGAAAAATTCTGGTTGTCTACATGGCTTCAAGATCTATGCTACAAAAACACCAATTGGACCGAGTAAAAAACAGAAAGCTCATGCAGTTAATATAATGAACAATGAAATGGTTCTGTCAAAGGAGGGAACAAACTGGTTTCTCTGGGAAAAAGTAGAAAGTGGTTGGAATGGATAAGATTTATAACATTGGCTCAAATTCTTCATTATTGCATGCAAATTACTAGCAACGTGCTTAGCCAGCTTTCCCTCAGACACAAAACCAATCCCATCTTTCTTAACAGAAGGCGGGAACATCAGCAACTCCTCCTAATAAAGGTCAGTCACATAATTCATACTTAACATTCAGTTCATGACACTTAAAAAGAATATCACAAACACTTCCAAGAAAACAATATATTGGCTGAGGAGCAAAAGGAGGATGGCCAAAGTCCCAACAGTGTAAAAATCAACTTTTAATTGACTCAGTAATAATTAGACAAGCTTTCATAAAATGCCATAACATGAATAGTACCTTTGGTGATTTTCATGATGCTTTCGACTCAATTCCTCACTCAGGGATTATTCAAGTCCTGCAAATATAAAAAAGACCTAAGTATAGGGATATAGAGTATCTGATGTCTACAAGGGAAACTCTATTGAAAACATACCACCAATGTGATCACATCAAAAAATTGATGGAAAACATGGCATTTTTTTCAGGGAAACAGTTTAAAATCATTATGGCTCTGTTTAGCTTTAAATCCATGGTCATCTCTCCCAAACAGAACTAAATATGGATTTTCAAATTAAAGAGGGAGTTGAATGAAAACAATTTTTATTTAGTAACTTTATGTATATGAATAACAGCAAGCTATTTAGCCCCATGGCAAAATGCATTGGGCAGCTTCCTCACTGATCAAATGATTTGTTTGTGGAAACAGAGGGATTTATGTTAGCAATTCAGGACCAGCTTATTGTCGCCAGAAATTACAGGCTTCTCCTTAAGGAACCCAGACTTAGTGAGACTATTCAAGGAAAGGGGAGAAACTTGACAACACATCGTTGCAGGCTGTAAAAATTTAGCATCTACCAGAAGCATTAAGTGACCAATCAATAAGCATTTATTTAGCACTTGCTGTATACATTACACTGGCAAAACAAGAATGCTTGGACTTTTCAGGAATATGTATCTATTCCACAAAGTGAGACACATTTGCCCATAGGACATTGGAGAACAGAACACCTGATTTGTTTTGGAACTCTGGGAAATTGCTATTTGTGAGGCGATTTGGCTTCTGATTTCATCACTCAGCTGAAACTTCTCTTTCTAATGTTACAGAAGATTTCTTCAATTGCCAAATCTTATGGCCTTTCCTCAACCTTCATCCTTTCTGACTTATCCTCAGCCTTTGACGCTAACAAGCACCTTCTCCTCCTGACACTCTTTCCTCTTTAGTTTTTCTTGATACCAGTCTCCCTTGGTTCTCCTGCCTGACCACTCCTCAGTCTCTTTTCTTGGTTCTTCATCAGTGTCATACCCACTAATCATAAGGGTTCCCCAAGGAACTGTCCTGGGATCTCTCCTCTTTTCTCTGTTCTCTCACCTGGTGATCTCATCAGCTCCCATGGGTTCAATTCTTATCTCTATGCAGATGACTCTCAGATCTATTCTCTCTCTTGACCTCCAGTCTGCCATCATCAAGCACTTATTAGACATTTTAATCTGGATGTCCCATGGGCATCTCAAACTCAGCATATCTAAAACTGAACTCATTATCTTTTACCCAACATTCACCCCTTTTCAGGCAGCTAGGTGGTATAGTGGATAAAGTGCCCAGCCTGGAATCAGGAGGACCTGAGTTCAAATCTGGCCTCAGATACTTACTAATTGTGTGACCCTGGACACTTAACCCTGTTTGCCTCAGTTTCCTCATCTATAAAATGAGCTGGAGAAGGAGATGGCAAACCACTCCAGTATCTTTGCTAAGGAAACTCCAAATGGGCTCACAAAGAGTCAGACACAACTGATCAACTAAACAAAAACAACAATCCTCTTCAGAAACTTATTATTAACATGGAGTTGACTACTCTCCTTCCAGCTGCCCAGGGTCACAACCTTAGTGTCATCTTCAACTTTAACTCTCTCTGACCCCACATATCCAATCTGCTGCCAATATTGTTTATTTCTCCACAACTTTTTCATGTGTCCCCTTCACTCTACTCACATGACCATCCCACTAGCTCATGCCATCTTATCACCTCTCACTTTCTAACAGCCTCCTAGATGGTTGCCTTGCCTCAGGTCTCTCCCTACTCCAATCCATCCTCCACTCAGCTGCAAAAGTGATTTTTTTCTGTAGTTCAGATCTGACGAGGCCACCCTCCTACTCAATAAACTCCAGTGAGTATTATCTCTGGGATCAAATGGAAACTCCTCTGGTATCTAAATCTCTGCACAATCTGGCTCTTTCCTATATCTCTTTCTTTCTTTTTTCCTTATTACCTGGTCCTTTCCTATGTTTTTTTTTTGTATGTTACTCCCTTGCATGCACTACATGGTCTAATTGTTGTTCCTCACAATGACCCTCCAGCTCCAGTCTTCATGCCTTAGTACTGGTTGTCCCCCATGTCTAGAATGCTCTCCCTCCTCACCCCAACTTCTTAGAATCACTGGCTTCCTTCGAGACTCAGTTCAAGCACCATCTTCTTCAGGAGGCCTTTCCTGGTCCTTCCCAGCTGTGAGTATCTTCCTCTCTAAGGTTACTTTCTATCTACTCTGTTTGATCTTGTATTTATACACATATTTTCTCCCTCCTTAGACTGTCAGCACCTTGAGAGCAGAGATCAGTTTAGGTTTTTTTGTTTGTTTTGCTTTTTTCTTTGTATCCTTGGGGTTTAGCATAATGCCTGTCGCATAGTAGTAAGCTCTTAATAAATGCTTGTTGGTTGATTGACCAAAGTCTAAGATACTTGGAGACCAAAGATATAAGCTCTTGGAGGGCAGGGACTGTTTCATATTTGTCTTTTTATCCTAGCAGAGGGTCTGGTACATAGTAGGTGCTTAATTAATGCTCATTGAATTGAATGGAGCACCCAGAGAAATGATCATTGGGTAGTTCCAAACTTCAGAGATGTGCTCCCTTTTGTGTAAGAAGTCAGAAGGGGGCACTCGAACCTTTGGAAGCCCTCTAGGGCTGTCACCACTATGCTAGACCTTTCTGCGGTGCAGAGACACAATGATGAAACCACATTATTACTGTTTTCAAATAATTATTGGGTGTTCCTGTTTAAGCAGTTACAGGAAACGCTTCCTCCCAAGATAGCAACCTGAGTTTCAGGCCTGGCTATTTCTATTGAAAAGAAAAAAAAAAACTGTTCCCTGCCTAGAACTCAAGTTTACAGTACAGGCAGATGTTGAGGTTTAGGACTGGGTTGCTCCCCAACCACTCTTCAATCGATTTTTACCGAGATGTAGAACCAGCTAACATTCACAGAGTACTTTCAACTTTACACATGTTTTGCCCACATTGGCTCATTTGGATTTCACAACAATCCTGCAGGGTGGCCGCTATCGTTATTATGATTTTCATTTTAAAGATGTAGAAAATGAGGCTCAGAAAGATGAAGCAACAATTCACCAAGGGGCCCAACTCAGCTAGTGGGTAGGAAGGTAAAATACAAAGTCGGGTGTCGGCTGACTCTGAATGGAGCACCAGCTCCATGCCACCATGCTGACTTGGTGGCTGTGTTCAAGAATCTTACTATCTAGTAGGGGGAAATAAAATGCATTTGTCACATGTGGGGACCTTGGGGAAGGAATTTTTTAATAAAAGGAATTTCAATTTTTTTGCTATTCCTAAGACGTATGCAGGGTGGAGGGAGGAGACGAAGGGAGGAGAAGAAGTATGAAGTCTGGTTTGACTTTGATGGCAGTTACCTAGCCTAGCCCTCTATCTTGTGACTGTGGAAAGTCACCAATGAGTTAAGGATGGTTCTGATATCTCTAGTCAGGATGACCAAGACAAACGTAGCATAACGGACTTGGAGCCCAAAGACCTGTGTTTGATCTGTGTGTCCTCACATGGGACAGCAGAAAAAGAATGGGACTTGGAGTCATAGATTTCAAGCTGGAAGGGACCTTAGAAGTCATCTGATGTAACCTCTTCATTTTACAGCTAAAGAAACTGAGGTCCAGAGAGGGGAAGGTACTAGCCCGAGGTCACACTGCTAGTTACTAGCAGAGCTGGGCTTTGAACCCATATCCAATGTTCTTTCTGCTCCATTGGATGACTAGATGACATCTTTCCTCCACCCCCAGGCCCCTAAATTTCCCCCTCTTCATGACTTCACCTTTCGTTGAAGGTGCCATGATTGTCTCAGTCACCCTGACTGGAGATATCAGAACTATTCCCAACTATTTAGCTCTTCGTCATTAGCTCTGCTAATTCCATTGACAAAATTGCTCCATCCTCTCCTAAGTCACATGACTGCTCCCACCTTTGCCTGGATTATTGTAGTAATGGTCTAAATAGGTTTTCGATCTATCTTTCTGGCCTTATTCTACATGATTCTGCTTTACTCAGTCTGCTTTCCAGACAAACTGGACTAACAGCTGTTACCTGACTTCATCGTGCCTTCTCCCACCTCTGAACCTTTACACATGCTATTCCTGATGCCAGGAATGGACCCTCCCTACTCCCTTTCTCTGCCCACTGATGTCCATCTCCACCTCCTCCATGATGCCTTCCATGGACCACCTAGCTAGAAGTGTATTCTTTCTCCTTGATTGTCTCAAGCCACTGACTTATGAACACATAGTCCCCTTTCTAACTTACATTATAGTTATTTGCTTCCTCCCCCTACTGGACTGTAACCTCCCTGAGGGCAGGGACTGTGCTATCCTTCATCCTTGTATCACCAGCACCGATCACAAAGGACAGAACCCTGCTCATAGTAACCACTTAATGAATTGAACTGAACCTAGTGCAATCCTCTCATTTTCTAGATGACATGATGGAGGCCTTGACAGAATGATGACATAGTCTGGGTCACACACTCAAATTAGTGGTAGAGTAGGCTCTAGGCCCCAAGCGCTCTTCATCCAAAGTCCTCTCCATTTTTAGATCACGTGGCTACTAAAAGTCACCTTCAAGAGAGTTGCAAGAGAGATCTTGGCCTACTATGATTTGGCCATTGCTGGATTCTAAATCACACTTGGCCTTTTGAGTCACAAAAACCTGATCTTTCAAGCTAGAGCCCTCAGTTCAAAGTAGCACTTCCTCTGTGGCTCTACCTCAACTTCTGGGCCCTGAACTGGAGGTCCCTGGTGAACTTTCCCTATGGCTACAGGGGTCTTGTCATTCTCCAAATGAGAAGATCCAACTGAAGGATCTATAAGCCTGGCTTGCTGGGTGTTTCAGTTCCTTCTGATTGTAGAAGATAGGAAGGCTTATGCAATATGAAGCCCATTATCACTAGAAACCATCAAGTGTATCTTCATGGGCCTTGCAGCACAAAACTCAGAAGCAAAATATTTCTCCAAGGTGGGGGAAGGGAGAGGGGGAGGGGGAAACCTGTTGCTCTCTCCACATTACCAACCACTGGCTCCAAAGCTGAATCGGGAGATTTGCTGACCATAAAGAAAACAATCCTCAGGGAGCTTTCCGTTCCTGTCCAAGACTTCCCCAGGGACTAAATGATCAAAGTTTACAAAAATAAACCCCATTTGCTGTTCACCTTCCCTCAACTAAGAGAAATAGCTTGAAATTAAGTAACCTTCAACCAACCACATCCTTACTGTTTTATCTAAATTTCTGTAAATTAAGCCCTTTCTGTCTCTCTGCTCTCTCATTTAGTGTTTTACTTATTTCTTAAGAGGCAGACGTTCTTTTCAGTTTCCAATAAGAGAAGCACCCATTTCTCTGCTAACTTAGGGTCCCTGAAGCAGCCCCTAACATCTCTCAGACCCTCTCCATGTCTCCTCTTGCAAGGCCAGTACCCCAAGCCAGACCTTTATCCCCTCTTAACTGGATTATTCCAGTAGCCTCCTAACAGGTCTCCTGCTGTTCCATCCATCTTCTATGAAGAAGCAAAAATCACCTTCTTAAAGCACAAGTCTGACCACTGGTAGTCCCTCCCCTGTTCTGGAACACTCCATGGTCCCCTACTGCCTCCAGGAGAAAATCCTCCAGAATGCCATCTTAATATGCTACTGAGTAGCGTTTTCCAATAAGATGAAGGTTAACATCATCATCTTCATCCTAATGATAACTACCTTAAAAATTGCTGCTTTGCTTAAATCTCCAATTAGAATTTGTGCTCTTCTGATTTGCCAGAGAAAAGAAAAGAAGGGCCATGAGAAAAGAGTAGGGGGGGATTAGGGCTTTACGGGCCTTTGAGATCACCTTGCTTTAGGAACATCCAAGTGTATGTAGCAAGTGATCAGGGCTTCAGAGTTTAAAAAGCATTCTTCAACTGGATAGGACTCAAGAGAGGCCAGAACAGTAGCCTGGTCATTGGATGTTGGCTTTGCTTCCATAGAGCAAAACAGCCAAAGGTCTCCTTTGTGGCCAAAGCAGGGGCCCATTCATCTTGAGGACCCAAATAGCTGTGACCTTGGCCAAGTCATCGTCCTTCTCTGGGCCTCAGTTTCCTGGTCTGTAAAATCAGGGAGTTGGGCTAGATGATCTCTAAGTGTCCTTCTATCTCCATGGTTCTTTCTTCTCCCTCCCCTACTCCCCCCTGTACCCCATCATCCCACTGCTATTCAGGCTGAAGTTTTGATAATTATCATAGTTCCTACTTCTAAAGGTCTTTAAGACTTATTAAATGTTTTCCTCACAACAACTTTGAGAGGCAGTGCAAGGTTTTTTCCCCTTGTCTAGACTTGTGATTTCATTGGTATTGGGAGATCTTTCAGTAGGAAAACCCCCTCCCTCACTGCAGATCAACAGTTTCTCTGTAGTTTGTAGTCTTAGAGGATTGCTAAGGGGTGCCAAGCAGTGAGGTGACTTGTGTGAGCAGGATTCGAACCCAGGTGTCTCTGGCTCCAAGGCCCACACTCTGACTACTACCCCATGCTGCCTCTCATCCCTGTTTTTTAGATGGGGAAACTGAGGCTCAGAGCCTCAGTCACAAAGCAGCTAAAGGTTCACATTCCCACAGCCCTGAGTGTTTCCTCGGTCAGAACTGCTCTGTTCTCAGATGAAAAGCTTTTCCTTTTTTCTGTTGTTTTTTGTTTTGTTTTGTTTTGTTTTAACCATCTGTTGATACTGCTCTGCTCGGAAATGCCTGGGACCAAAGCCCCAGGAAACAAGCACACAGTCCTCCAAAGGCATTAAAGTCACAGGAGGAGGCCGTGAAGCCAAGTTCATGGTCCACATGGACATACTGAGGTCAGGCGCCAGAAATGTCATTGACAGCAAGTGGCCTGAAATAAGAGCCAATGGCCTAGTATTGTACATTTGCTTTGCAAACTGGGGTAGGACTGAGTAAATATTTTCAGATGTCCATGTCACCAATGGGAACCTGCAGAGAGTGTCCCTCAGTACAAGACAGTGTCTTTGGGCATTTATAACTGGAGGAAAAGTCAGTGTAAGCCCAAAACCTGGTTCCTTGTACACAGTTGGCACTTAGCAGATGGTAGCTAAGTGAGAGAAATCATTGAGCTGTAAGGTACCTTTGAGATCGATCATCTCATTCAAGCATCCCATTTTATGGAGGAGGAAACTGAGGCACAGAAAAGTTAAGTGACTTGCTCAGGGTCACACAGAACAAAGCTAGATGAAAGGTTAACCAATTTGGGTCATGAACCCCTGGGGGTAGTGCAATCAATTCCTTTTAAGAATCATGATTTTAGAGGCATAAAATGAAATACATAGGACTACAAAGAAAACCAATCGTATTGAAATATAGTTATAATTTTTTTAAGCTAACAGACCCCAAGATAAAGAACCCCTGAGTTGGAACCAGGACTGTAGGATCCCAGGTTTATTTAGATTTAGAAGGAACCTTATTTGGCATCAAATTCCCCTCCCTCACTTTATACTGTAATTTAGACATGCAAAATGATTTGTCCATGACCACACAGCTGGGATTTGAACCCGAGTGCTGCATCTACAAATGTAGGGCTTTCCAACATGCACTGTCAGAATGCAGCTCTCTCTGGAGTTCAGGGCTTATTCCAGTGTTCTTTGTCACCTCTCTAGAGTAATAAAGACCCAAAGACAGATTAAAAAGACCATTAGAAGAATGTCTTGGTGAGAAATCCTACAGAAGACAGATGAAATTGTAGGCACTTTTAGGTATTTCCAACATAGATAGAGAAACTACCCATGCAGCCACTGTATTGAAAGGCTGCCTTCCTCCAGCTGCCCCCTCCCACTGCCAAGCTGCTTAGCTTGAGGGAAGGATATCCTTAGACTTTTGCCTAGGGCCCAGAATTTAATTCTTAACTTCTGAAGGGCTCCTTTGGGGGACTTTTGGGGAGGCTTAGGTCCGCTGGATGGCTTTTAGAGAAACCCATTTGTGTTACGTCCAACATTGCTGCCCTCATTCCCTCATCGCACATACATTTCCCTGTAGTAGCTACAATAGTCAGATGCAGGCCTGTTTGCCGGGTTGGAAAACAGAATTACTTTCTGCTTTTTTGAGTAGCTGTTTTATCAACGCAAGCAGCTTCATCTTGGCCCCTGATGTTAGATTTTGCAGAGCAGAGCCAGCCTTGAAAATGCGTGATGTAACTCTCTTTAGGACTAATATTTTTCCTCTTTTGATCCATCATTCCATTGCGGTTTCATAGTATCAAGAAACCTCAAAGCTCTAGCTTGGATAGAGACACCAAAGTCAAAGGCCCCAAACCTGTGCTTGATCCACAATCCCCAGAATCCATAGTCTTTTTCATGTCTGACATTGCTGCCATCTATCTAGGAGTGGATCACCTTTAAATCACTGCTTTCCTCTTTTTGTCGGCTGTGCTTGAGGATTGGCAATGAGGTCATGGAATCATGGAGTCAGGGATCCCGAGCAGAAGCAGGGGTATATTGGAGCCTGTCTTTTAACACGAATATTGACACCCCCAGAAATTATCAAATGTTACAAATCAAAGCCTAATTTGTTGTTTTGTTGATTGTCTGGACTTTAAAAAGTGACAGAGAAAGTGTCAATACTGACTTAAAAGTATGTTGGGTATACATTTTTTAGAGAACTAATTGTTAAGTCATTCAAGACAACTGGCTGGAAGCTTTTTTTGAAAATCACACTAAAATTTATACATCAAAACATACTGTATTGGAAGGACTTGCTATACTGTCAACTCCTCGAGGGAAGCAGGCCATGGTTGTTGTGTCATCCACACTTGGTGTCATCTACAATGCCTTACACATACTGGGTGACGTAAAAAGTCTTAGCACAGTTTTAAGCTACTAAAACTGACCTAAGAGTTTTGGGATACCCTGTATAAAAGGTGCTTAGTAAAATGTCTGTTGAATGATTGGATAAATGAACATTACAAACGCCAGAACTTGGGGAATCACAGTCAACAGGGATTTATCTATTTGGGAATGTCCGTGAGTCACAGAATCATAGAAGTTCAGGGTTGGAAGGACTAAACATGTTAGAGCTAGAATAGACATCAAGTGATCACCTGATCTAGCCTCTGGCTTTTATGTATGAGGCAAATGAGACCCAGAGAGGGTGATTTGCTCACAGAGGGAGAAGATGGTCTAAAGATTATTCATAGGTAGGATGGACACATTGTTACCTATAATAGAATAAGGGCCATTAACTTCTTATATTTCTTTCTGATATTTCCATATTTCATAGCTTGCCAAATAACTTTTAAAATTCTTGTCTAAATTCTCTGGGTCTCAGTTTCCTCATCTGTCAAATTGGGATAATAATTGCTGCTTTGATGACTTTACAGGGTTGTTTTGGGGATCAAATGAGACGATACAGATAAAAGAGCTTTATAAACTATAAAAGGAGTGTCCTGATGTGGTATAATTTCAAATATATTGAATCGTTCACCTACCCTAAAAGATTTCCCCCTTTCATTTGGGGTTCATGAAAACCCCATTATCTTTTCCAAAATAGTCCTAGTGATACACACACACACACACATACACGTACCCCTATTACCTGGGAGGGGTAACATTAATGGTAGTCTCTTAAGAACCTCAGGCAAGTGTTTTTCAGACTAATTAGCTGTTACCTTGGGAACAGACTAGGGTGCAGAAGACATGACAGGCATGTGCATAAATATTATGTATAATATACATTATTTACCTATATATCTCTACCTGTATATCTCTTTGATAGATACTTTAGCACTTAGCATAGTAAGTGTCACATACTAAGTACTTAATAAATGCATTTTGACTTGACTTGCAAATAGATGTAAAGTTGAGCCAAGAATTAAAAAGGAGCAGGCAAAATGGCTGGACTGTCTTTGGGAAACTGCAGACCCCCTTTAATGACCCCAACCTTCTCCTTGAAACAAACACGGTATTGTTGTATGGCTGTGAGTTATAGAACACTACGGTCTCTGAAGAATAAAAAATGAGCCTCACTCAGAGGGCACTCTAGGGCACATGGTGGGCAGGGGCAGGCTGTTACCATAAAAACAAGGCACCATGAAGAACAACCAGGGTAAAAGATGTCATTGAGGAGATGTACGATTGAAAAAGAAGCCAGGGTGGTCACGTAGCAAGAGTAAGGGATAACTGAACCACAGTGCATGTGGTGTTCTCACAACATCAGAAGAGAGTGAGGAAGGCCCTCAGAACGTTTGGGTGTACTCCCCTATAATGATGTTATTGGAGGATATAGACCTAAATAAAACAGAATGTGTAGGCATCAGATGGGTTGTTATTTGCATCATGGGAATAGCTTCATCAGTGGGATCACAGACACACTGGAGTATTTGATTATAAGGGGAGGGAAGGGCATGAAAGAAGCACTCCAGTAGAAGGTGGGTTCTAGTCAGCCAGCTGGGGGAGAGGCATGATGGTAGTGGGTGCTATGGAGTAGTAGAGAAGAAGCAATGAATAGAAGGAGGCACTAAAGGGGACATGGATGAAACCAAAGCCAACCTCTACTCTTCACCATTCTCTCTGTCACCTTCTCTAGGAGCACAGGCCTCCGTACTGCCTCTGGACCTCATCTAGTAGCAACATCACTCTCTGAAAGACAGCATATTAAAAGATCATTAAAAAGAAAAAAAGAAAACCATGTCTACTCAGTAATACAATATGGAGGACAACAATCATGTTCTTTATTCTTAAGGCTGTTGTTTAAAATGCAGGGTGGCCAGTGACAAACTAATCTGAACTCAAAAAAAGGCTTCACTTTCAGGAGGCTAAAGAACTGGAGAACAGCTGACACTGACCAATGGACATTTAGCTCCTGGTGATGGTCAGTGTTTACGGACTTCACGGTTAGTGGATCAACAATTGTTTCTTCAAGCTAGTCAAGTTCCTTTCTCCTTTGATTTAGATGCCAAGCAATTGTTTCTTGAATCACATCTGTCCCCCTCCCTTGTTCCTTCTTCAAAAGTTCTTCAAATCTGAGTTTAAACCAAAACTGGATTGTCAACACAAGCTCAAAGGCAGGAAACTGAGGTGGTGATGGTGGTGGTGGTGGTGGTGGTGGTGTGTGTGTGTGTGTATGTATAGTGTTACTAATTTAGAGAACTCTGGGTCAGTCACATCTCTCATTCCACTCTGGCCTGAGTGAAGGAAAGGAAGGAAACGAGCATTCCTGAAGGAAGGAAAAAGCATTTCTTAAGCACTATGTGCCAGGCATTGTGTTAAGTGTTTTACAAATGTTATGTCATTTAAGGCAGAGCCGAGATGGTGGAGTAAAAAGTATGGTGGTGTAAAGAGAGTATTCCAGCCAAACTCTCCCCTCTAGGCAACTTTAAAATAACGTTATATTGAATTTTAAAATGGCATAAACTACAAAAGATCAGGGTAAGACATTTTTCCAGCCCAGGACAAGTTAGGAGATCCAAAGGAGAGGTTTGAGGCACTGAGGTGGGGGCTGACTGGGAGTACAGTGTGGAAGCAATACCAGCTGTGGACCTTGGATGTGGCGGCAGCAGCAGGACCAGGAATTTCTCTGCCCAGAGATGATAAAGAGATTGAGCACCTGGTCAGAAAGAGACTCCAGAGGATCCCTAGTGCTGGGCATAGGACCAGGTGCCATTTAACAACTCCATTGCCTATTGCCCAGTTCCAGCTCACAGTTCCAGGGCAGAGAAGAAGACTTGTGGTCACAAGGGAGCAGGGACCAGGGTACAGTTCCAGGGAGGAGAGGAGGTGTGGTCATGTGAGAGCACAGGCCCTACCAGGGTAAGAACCAGAGCACAGACCAAGAGAGCAGTGACCACACCATTCCCTGGATCACACAACCTTGGTAACACCTAAAACTTACAGGCCTCCAGAACTAGATGCAAAGACAACAGGGCAAAAAAAAAAAACCCAAACAAAACCCCAAATCCTGAAGTTTGGTACAGTGGACCAGTCCCCTCCCCACCCCACCCTCCACCCCAGGCTGAGCAGAGCTCAACTCTAACATAAAGTTGAAAGTCAAGAAATATGCTGGGGGAAAATGAGTAAACAACAACAAAAAAGAACCTGACCATAGAAAGCTCCTATGGTGACAGGGAAGCTTAATGCAAATTCAGAAGAATACAATGACATGAAACATCTACAAACAAGCCCCAAGGAAAATTTCAGTTTGGATACAAGGACAGCAAGAACTGCATAGAAGAACTGAAAAAAAGAGATTTTTTTAAAAAATATTTTAAAAATCAAATCAGAATGGTAGAGAAAAATGGGGAAAGAAATGAGAGGATTGAAAGAAACTTATTAAAGGCAAATTAACAGATTGGTAAAAGAGGCACAGAAAAGTACTGAAGAAAATAACTCCTAAAAAACCAGAATTGTCCAAATGGTAAAAAGGAGTATAAAACCTCACTGAAGAAAATAATTCCTTGAAAATTAGAATCAGTCAAGTGGAAGCTAATGACTTCTTGAGACATCAAGAAACAATAGAAGTGAAAAGAATGAAAAAAATAGAAGGAAATGTGAAATATCTCATTGAAAAAACAACTGACTAAAAATAAATCAAGGAGAGATAATTTAAGAATTATTTGACTACCTGAAAGCCATACTTTTAAAAAGTGCCTAGACATTATATTTCAAGAAATTGTAAAGGAAAACCTCCCAGATAGCTTAGAATCAGAAGGCAAAATAGAAATTGAAAGAATCCACTGCTCAACTCCCAAAAGAGATCTCAAAATGAAAATTCCCAAGAATATTATAGCCCAGTTCTAGAGCTTCCAGGTCAAGGAAAAATTATCATAAGCAGCCAGAAAGAAACAATCAAATACCATGGAGCCACAGTCAGGATCACACAAGATTTAGCAGCTTCACTATAAAAGAGCAGAAGGCTTGGAATACAATATTACAGAAGGCAAAGGAACTGGGATTACAACCAAGGAAAACTCCCCAAACTGAATATAAAACTGAAAACTGAAAACTGAATATAAAAATCCTTCAGGGGGGAAAATGGACATTTAATAAAATAGAGGACGCCCAGTCATTCCTGATGAAAAGACCAGAGCTAAATAGAAAATTCAACATTCAAACGCAAGACTTGAGAGAGGCATAAAAAAGTAAACATGAATGAGAAATCATGAGGAACTTAATAAGGTTAGGCTGTTTACATTCCCAAATGGGAATGATGCATGTAACTCCCAAGAATTTTATCATCATTAGGGCAGTAAGAAGGAATTTACTTAGAGGGCATGGGTGTTGGGGTGTTCTCAAAAGAAAAACTGGAAAGCTAAAAAAGAGGGATTTAAAGGAAAAGGGGGAAGGGAAAAGAAGAATGGGGAAAATTATCTCACATAAAAGAGGAATGCAAGGAAGAGTTTTTACAATAAAGGGGAAAACAGAGGGAGGGTGGGCAATGCTTGAACCTCACTCTCATTTGTACTGGAGAGTATACATGTACACACACACACACATACTTAGTTGGATATAGAAATCAGTCTTACCCAACAGGGAAGGGGCTACTAAGAGAAAGGGTGTGTGTGATAAGAAGGGTGGGTAGATTAAGAGAGGCAGTGGTCAGAAGCAAAACAAACTTTTTTAGGAAGGTTGGGGTAAAAAAAAGAGAGAGGAAAGGATAAACGGGAGAAAATAGGATGGAGGGAAATATACAGTGAGCAATCATAACTGTAAACATGAATGGGATGAACTCATGCATAAAATAGAAATGGATAGGAAACCAGAAACCAACATTTTGTTATTTACAAGAAACATTTGAAACAGAAAGACATATACAGAGTTAAAATAAAGGGCTAGAGCATTATATGTTATGCTTCAGCTGAGGCAAAAAAAGGCAAAGGTAGCAATCATGATATCAGACAAAGCAAAATTAAAAATGTACCTAATTAGAAGAGATAAGCAGGGAAACTACATTTTGCTGAAAGGTACCATAGACAATGAAGTACTATCAATACTAAACATATATTACCAAATGGCATAGCATCCAAATTCTTAATGGAAAAGTTAAATGAGTTATAAAAGGAAACAGACAGGAAAACTATGCTAGTGGGAGACCTCAATTTATCTTTCTCAGATCTAGATAAATCTAACCAGAAAATAGATAAGTTAAGGCAAGGGATAGAATTTTAGAAAAGTTAGATATGATAGACCTCTGGAAAAAATTCAATGGAAATAGAAAGGAATTTATCTTTTCCTCAGATCGATATGTCACCTTCACAAAAATTGATCCTGCAATAAGGCCGAAAAACTTCACAATCAAATACAGAAAAGCATAAATATCAAATGTACCCTTTTCAGCTCACAATACAATAAAAATTATACTCAGTAAAGGCCTTTGGAAGTGTAGATTAAAAATTAATTGGAAACTAAATAACCTAATCCTAAAAATGAGTGAGTCAAAGAACAAATCATAGAAATAATAAATAATTTCATTAAAGAGAATGACAACAATGAGACAACATACCAAAATTTGTGGGATAAAGCCAAAGCAGCACTTAGAGGAAAATTATATATCTCTAAATGCTTACATCAATAAAAGAAAGAGTAGATCAATGAATTGGGTATGTAACTCAAAAAAAAAACTATTAAAAGAACAAATTTAATACCTCCAATTAAACACCAAAATAGAAATCCTGAAAATCAAAGGAGAGATAAATAAAACTGAAAGTTAAAAATAATTGAGTAAATAAGTAAAACTAGGACAGTGGTAAACTGACTTGGCCAGGGTTATACAGCTAGTAAGTGGCTGAGACTAGATTTGAACTCAGGTCTTCTGACTCCAGGCCCAGTATACTATCCACCATGCTACCTAGCTACCTTTAGACTGTAGGACAGAATAGTCTAGGTCACAGCTGTTTTGCCCCAGTGCAAACCAGTGGAAGGGAACCCTTTAAAGTTTATGAGAGCCCAGCTGGTCTAAGAAGCCATGTGAAAAGAACACTATACTCCAAACCCCCAGGGGAATCTGTGGTTATTGTCTCCAACAAAGGAAAATGTAACCCATTCATGCCCGCCCATCCTGTGCAACTTTTGTTTATGTCTTCCCATAATTTTGCCTCTGGTGGCCCACTCAACCTTTGAGGGTTTTCCTTGTTTTCTTCTGACATCATAAGGCTTCCAATGGAGAACGTGAGCTGTCTATTGGCTATACTCTGCCCATCTTTTTGATTGTACACTTTTCTGCTCTTCTTGCACAATTCCTCAATGCGTAGACCATAGAAAGGTCTGAGCTCATTAACCAACCCCACCCTTCCCACCTGATAACCTTTGTAATGTATTGTAAGCCCACCATGTGTCTCTCCATTACCCTTTGGGTGATTCTTAAATTCAATTCTTGGGAGACTGTGGTATTCCATAATTTGCAGCCATACAACAAACATTACTGGAAAGTTATTGGTGTTAAAAAAATGGGCCTTTGTTTCAGGGAAAAGCTGGGCAATATTCAAAGCGATGTACAACTTCCCAAAGGCAATTTGGCCCTTTTTCCTCCTTCTGTTTACTCTGTGCTCAGCTTATTGCCTGTCTGCATCATCTATCCAAGAGAGCTATAAGGAATAATATGGGTTGTCTCTCCAATAGCACATCATAGCCTGAACAATTGGAATTCTTCATCCATTTGATTTTTCCTGTGTGGATAGTAAAGCCTAACTTTTGAGTGATTGTGGATTTCATTTAGGAGCCTTTACAATGTTCCGGGACTCGATGTAGTCGGCACAGTTTTTCACAAACAGGATCACTATACATGGTTTCTCTTTTGCCTTCAGGTTATCTAAACCACAGTTTTTCACTTTTTATTACTTACAAAGTGGGACCTAAAGGCTACAGAGCAAAGGTCTATTTTCTCTTGTTGGAACAGCATGGTCTCAGGATACCATGAGGTTACCCTGAGCCTACAAGAGGCCCTCCTTGGAAATCTAAAGGAGAAAGCAGGATCAGTTACCAGCTCTGGGCGTGGTTGTGTCCCATGAGTCACAGTTTGCCATTCTAGGCAAGACTGATGAATTATGGGGATGCTACATTTGAGTTAAAGCATGTGTTCTATAGGTGAAATAAGAGGCTGCCTACAAAGTGGGATTTCAGAAGCATTTGGAAGACCACCTGTCTCAAAGCATCACTCACAGCTCCATACTGCAGACTCTAAGTACCCTTTGCTTTTTCAGGCATTCTCTTCCCCAAACAGCTGAAGAAGTGCTCAGAAATTGGTCTTCTCAGTTAAGTATTAGGTTACCAAATCTTGTTAACAGCCTCTCATCACTGCTCTTCTAAGCTGGCATGTACACTGTGTGGGGTGTGGAGGTAGGTGGCACTCTAGGACCCAGACTCCCATACCCAGTCCTCAGATCGGACTGGGTTCAATGAACAGCTCTCCACTTGCCCTAGAACTCCCCATTCCACTCACTCTCTCTCTCCTGTATACACTGAGTTCTCTCACTGTCTACCTTTTCCAAGCTCCCCTGATCCAGCCTCTCTTTGCTACCATTATCCATCTTCTCTGCCTTCCAACTCTCCTGCACTCATCACATATGCTGTCATAGCACAATGCTATGGCACCATGCCATAGAATCCATGAAAGATCCATAGATCCATGCTTCTTTCTCTCATCACTTCAAGACCCATTTCCAACCATTCCATAATCTACATCATCTCCCAAGAAGCTTCCGATTCTTTAAGAAGCATAGTAAAATCCCTGGGAATAATTGGTCTCTCCCTTGACCTCCTGTTTCCCAGACCTTGAACTTGTTTCTGACTTCTGGACCCACACTGTGTGGGTCTTAATCCTTGACATTGGCCTGACTTTTTCTTGACTTCCACTCCCGTGTGATCAGCCCTGCTGTCCAGACCTCAGCATGACACCTCCTCTGCTCCACTAAGGCAGGTCTCACTGTCCCTTCCAACTTGAGATAAACCATTATCTCCTCTATGAAGCCTTCTCCATGACTACCCAATGCTGATCATGCCCTTTCTGGACAATTCATAGAGGTATTTTCTCTACCAAACATTTGGTCCCATGGTTATACTTCATTTCATACTTTATCATCATTCTCAAGTTTTGATTTTCACATGTGCTAGTCTTGCCTGCCTAACCAGACTGTAAGTAATGAGAGGGCAGGTACTAAGTCACATACACAGAAAACAGTGGGCAGAGCAATACATGTCAAGTCAGAGGACCTAAATTCAAATGCCAGGTCAGCCACATAGTACCTGGTGTGACCTTTGGCAAGTTATTCAGCCTTTCTGGGTCTCAGTTCTGTACAATGATGGTGCTAGACTACAATGAACTCTAAATCCCTTTCCAGTTCTAAAGCTATGATTCCATATAATTCTTTTTGATATAATTTTTGCTGTAAACCTAATGATAATCTCAATAATTATAGAAACAACCAAAATGAGGAATAAAAATCCAAATAAAACCATAAAATCCCAACTGATAAAGGAAAAATATAAAGTTTTTAAAGTCATTGCAATAGTGACTTTTTTCCTTCCAATCTCTTTTCCACCTTTGAACTTACAATTTTGTTGCTGTTTTTTATTATGAACTAGAAACTCATCAACAAACATGAACATTTCCATATGCTATTATGACTTTTTATATAATATAGTCAATGTATATGGTGTTTTAATTCTTAATCTAGGGAGAATGTTTTGTACTAGCTATCATTACTATACACTTTAATAAATAACTTTTTTTAAAAAATAATTGAGGCTATTGGTTGATCAGCAATGGAAAGCACACCAACGTGGGCTCCTGAGCAACAGTTCTAAAACCCAGCCTCCTCAGAGTTACCCCTAGGACCCTGAAAGGGAATATTTAGCTACCTTCTGGGGATCCGGCCTGCCAATGTGGGCGGGAATTGGAAAGGTAGCCCCCAGAAGGAATGCTATGCACACTAGCCGAGTGATCCTGGACAAACCTGTTCATCTTTCAGTGTCCCCAGGAGATTCTGAAAGACTTTTGAAAGAAATCCAGTTGTTGGTGGGTGGAGTTTCTGCACTTTCCTTCCAAGACGTATTATATACTCCTGTGCTTCACATACTTTACAATTCTAGCCAAACTGGATTTTTCACTAGTCCTTAAGTATGATACTTCATCTTTTGTCTCTGTGCCTCTGCAATGGCTGCCCCTCAGTCCTGCAATGCACTCTCTCCTCACTTCCATCTTTTAGAATCTTGGCCTTCATTCAAGACTCAGCTTAAACTCCACCATTGAGAGGAGGCTTTTCCCAGTCTCAACAACTACTAATTACCATCGTCCCCTCTAAGGCTACTTTCTAGCTACTCTGTATTTCATACCTATTTGTTTAAACTACATGTTGTTTTCCCCACCAAAATATAAGCTCCTTGAGGGCAGGGATTTTTTTTTCTTTTAATTCCTAGTATCAAGCACAGTGCTTGGTTCATGGTAAGCATTTAATAAATGCTCATTGATCAAAACGTTACTAAAAGGAGTGATAGCTGGGAAAAATACATAAGACAGTGAGAAAGATACAGATAGATACAGAAAGAGACACAGAGAGAGACACAGAGACAGAGACACAAAGACACAGACACAGACACAGAGGGAAAAATATATATGTAAAAGAATGGAGAGAATAACATCTACTGTGCTCCTTTGGTCCCCATTGTTAAGAAATCTAGGTCAGGAGCTCTTAACCTGGAGTCCATGGACCAGATTTCATGGAATCCATGAACTTGGATGGGCAAATAATTACATCTGTATTTACCGTAACCTCTAACTGAAATTTAGCATTCCCTTCAATTATCAACGTAAATAACAATATAGTATTCTGAAAAGGCATCCATAACACCAAAAAAATGGCATAGAGGAAGGCTTCTTACCATGTTGGGTATGCCCCCTGTGGAGGATTTAGGAGTGGACAAGAGTCACCAGAGATGAGCTGTTATCTGAATCATTAGAGAAAGTACCCACATTGATGAGGTAAAATGACTTCCAGGGTAAGGGAACTCACTACCTTCAGAGGCTAGCCATTCCACTTCTGCCTGATTCTAATTGTAAAGAACTTCTTCCTCATACTGATCTTCTTGCTTCGTCTGTGTTCCCTACTGAGACTTACAAGCAAATGAAAGGGCAACGATTCACACAGACAGTTGCCATGGTACCATGAGATTATTGAATAATAGGATCATAGGAATAGAAGGGACTGCAGAAATCATTTCATACAACTCCCTCATTTTATGGGCCAAAGCCATACATGAAGTTAAAGGCTGTGACCAGAATCCAGATCTCCTGACCCCCTAATTCAAAGCTCTTGCTCTCCCCACTCTTGGTGCCATTTGACTTCCCATTGCTCTGCATATGGGCAGGGAGTGGAGTATCTCCGGTGCATTTAAAGTCATGCCCTTTGACTTTGGTTTATCGCAAACCACCTTTCTGTTGACTCAGAGTGGCCTTACTGTTCACCATATGGCATCTGGTAGGAAGAAGCTCTGGTTGGCCAACCGCTGGCAGTAGCAGAGTTTAATGACAAAGAGGATGATGTGAACCTCTGCCCAGGCTCAGCCAGCTGGGGACAGCTGTCTTTGTGCTTGGAGGAGGAAGGAACCAGACTGATTACATCAAGAGTGGCTTAATCTGCCCACACCAAATGATAATGAACTGATTGGCTACCCCCCAAACATTGATATTACAGACAAAAGTCCCATTATAACATATCCCATTACCAAGAATGGGGCCCTGATAACTAAGCTGGTTCCAGGGCTTAGTGCAGGGCCCATAGCAAAAGCAGCTTGTTGGTCTAGTCACAATGAAGTCTTTACAACAAATCATCCTGTATAACAAGTGTTTTCTCTAGTCTTTGGCCACAGAACAGCTGGTTGGGGAAAGTACCTGAGAATATGTTCTTTGCACTGGAATTGGCGGGGGGCACAATTATGAGCTTTCTACTGTCCAAAGGATCATAGGAACGTAAATTTAGAGCCATTCTTTGGTTCCTCCACTAAGTCGCAACGACACTTCATGGGCTTATAAGGGTTGGAGCTAGAAGGGACCTTTGAGATCACTTAGTCCTAGTCCCTTGACTGCACATATGAGGAAGCTAAACCCAGAGAGATCAAGACTCTTGGCCATGGTCACTCAAGAGCTGGGTCTCAGGTCCTCTGACTCCACCGACCTTTCCTTAATTTGAATAGCCCAGCCTTCCAAGCAACCCCAACAAAGCACCAACACCCTCCTCCAAAGTCCAGGGACTCAGAAGCAAAAGGGAAAGAAGGGAACTGGATGTGCTGCCAATATTTCTGTTACCAAGTTTCTAACCCTTCTCTTCACTTTCTAATTTACTACCCAAAGGTCAGACTTGCCCCCCTCTTCCTCTACAGCCCCCATTGCCTGAGCAGGTGAGTTCTAACAATTTCCTCATAATAACATGATTCTGGACATCTCAGAATCGGGAAAACCTAGTTGATTATGCTGGAGTAGAAGGTGGCTTTCAGTGTGCTTGTGTGCTTATAGCATGGCTTGCACTGTGGTCCCACTCATCTTAGTTTCTTTCTCTGTAAAATTGGGCCAATACTTGCATCTCCTACCCCCACAGGATTGGCCTAAGCATCAAATGAGATAAGTGATGCCAAAGCACTCTGTCAACTGTAAGCTGTGTTATGCCCATGGACAATTGGATTCTTCTCATCATTTTCCTCTTTGAGCGGACAAGGAGTGTAGAATTAGACAGAACCCTGGAATTGGCCCGGTTCTACACTCTCCTTTTACCAGTGAGGATACTGAAGCACAGGGAAGTTAACTGACTTGCCTAAGGTCTCACAGGTACTAAATGCCAAAGGTAGTATCTGAAGCCAGGTACCCTGACTCCAATCCTAGTCTTCTTTCTACTGTACCACTTTTCCCGCCCTACTTTTCCCCATCTTTTCAGCATACAGCTGTTTTCTATTTGACTAGTCTTTACGCTCTGAGCACAAGGATGAAATTAAATTTAGCCTAGTGGGCTGTGAATTTCACAGGCTTTTTTTTTCTTTGTAAAGGTTTCCCCCAGAGCCCACAAG